>NW_025549825.1:0-5000 GCF_905237065.1 Salmo salar | reverse complement strand
CTGTCTGTGTCCCCCTCTCTCTGTGTCCCTCTCTCTGTGTCCCGCTCTGTGTCCCCCTGTCTGTGTCCCCCTGTCCCCCTGTCTGTGTCCCCCCTCTCTCTGTGTCTCTCTGTCTCTGTGTCTCTCTCTCTGTTCCTCTGTCTCTCTCTCTCTGTTCCTCTGTCTCTCTCTCTTTCTCTCTCTCTGTCCCTCTGTCCCTCTCTCTGTCTCTGTCTGTCTCTCTCTCTCTCTCTCTCTCTCTGTCTCTCTCTCTCCAGAGTTATCAGTCTCTCTCCAGTATCAGTGTATCTTCAGACTTACCCAGCATCGTTGTCCGTCCTCTTCAGTACTTTGGAGATGTGAGTAAGACTGTGTCTGAACTGAGAGAGAAACTAGAAGACTTCCTTAAAGGAGAATGGACCAAGATCTCCACTACAGGTGTGTTGAAAACAATCAGAACATCAACTTTAGACCATTGAAAGTTCCCTACTAGTCATATACATGTGGAATATGGTATGATGATAACATTCCCCTCTCTCTGTCAATGTGTTTGTGTGTCTGTAGTGAATATAGTGGAGGTTGTTCTGCCTCCAGAGCCCAAGACCAGAGAACAGTTGTTACAATGTGAGTCTCTTTATTGTGAAGTAACTAACAGTCTCTTTTACTGCCACTCCTAACAATCCCTCTAGAAATATATAGCAATAGTAGATCTAATCAAAGACTGGGTATCTATCTGACTCCTCATATTTCTCTGATTTGATCTCTGCTGTGCTCTAATCAAAGACAGGGTAGATACAGTATCTGACTTAACTTATTGTTCTGACTCCCCTCATTGGTCTCTGCTCTTCTCCCAGATTCCTGTCAGCTCACACTGGACCCAAACACAGCAGGCACATACCTCTCTCTGTCTGAAGGGAACAGAAAGGTGACCTGTACAGACCAAGTCCAACCATATCCTGATCATCCAGACAGATTCACCAACCATTACCAGGTTCTGTGTAGAGAGGGTCTGACTGGACGCTGTTACTGGGAGGTGGAGTGGACTGGGGGTTGGGTTATTACAGCAGTCTCATATAAAGACATCAGCAGAACAGAGAGAGGTAATAGATTTGGATTCAATAACAAGTCCTGGAGTTTACAGTGCTATAGAGGTGGTTATTATTTCAGACACAATAATGTTGTGACTAAAGTATCAGGCCCTCAGTCCTCCAGAGTAGGAGTGTACCTGGATCACAAGGCAGGTACTCTGTCCTTCTACAGTGTCTCTGACACAATGACCCTCCTCCACAGAGTCCAGACCACATTCACTCAGCCCCTCTATCCTGGGTTTATCTCTCTGTTATGGTACTGCTGAGCTGAGTTAAACTGTAGTAGGGTCCACACAGATACTAGTCATGCTGGTGTAGTCTATAGCTGAGCTGGTTAAACTGTAGTAGGGTCCACATAGATACTAGTCATGCTGGTGTAGTCTATAGCTGAGCTGGTTAAACTGTAGTAGGGTCCACATAGATACTAGTCATGCTGGTGTGTCTATAGCTGAGCTGGTTAAACTGTAGTAGGGTCCACATAGATACTAGTCATGCTGGTGTAGTCTATAGCTGAGCTGGTTAAACTGTAGTAGGGTCCACATAGATACTAGTCATGCTGGTGTAGTCTATAGCTGAGCTGGTTAAACTGTAGTAGGGTCCACATAGATACTAGTCATGCTGGTGTAGTCTATAGCTGAGCTGGTTAAACTGTAGTAGGGTCCACATAGATACTAGTCATGCTGGTGTAGTCTATAGCTGAGCTGGTTAAACTGTAGTAGGGTCCACATAGATACTAGTCATGCTGGTGTAGTCTATAGCTGAGCTGGTTAAACTGTAGTGGGTCCACATAGATACTAGTCATGCTGGTGTAGTCTATAGCTGAGCTGGTTAAACTGTAGTAGGGTCCACATAGATACTAGTCATGCTGGTGTAGTCTATAGCTGAGCTGGTTAAACTGTAGTAGGGTCCACATAGATACTAGTCATGCTGGTGTAGTCTATAGCTGAGCTGGTTAAACTGTAGTAGGGTCCACATAGATACTAGTCATGCTGGTGTAGTCTATTGCTGAGCTGGTTAAACTGTAGTAGGGTCCACATAGATACTAGTCATGCTGGTGTAGTCTATAGCTGAGCTGGTTAAACTGTAGTAGGGTCCACATAGATACTAGTCATGCTGGTGTAGTCTATAGCTGAGCTGGTTAAACTGTAGTAGGGTCCACATAGATACTAGTCATGCTGGTGTAGTCTATAGCTGAGCTGGTTAAACTGTAGTAGGGTCCACATAGATACTAGTCATGCTTGGTGTAGTCTATAGCTGAGCTGGTTAAACTGTAGTAGGGTCCACATAGATACTAGTCATGCTGGTGTAGTCTATAGCTGAGCTGGTTAAACTGTAGTAGGGTCCACATAGATACTAGTCATGCTGGTGTAGTCTATAGCTGAGCTGGTTAAACTGTATAGGGTCCACATAATACTATCATGCTGTGTAATCTTGCTGAGCTGGTTAAACTTAGTAGGGTCCACATAGATACTAGTCATGCTGGTGTAGTCTATAGCTGAGCTGGTTAAACTGTAGTAGGGTCCACATAGATACTAGTCATGCTCGGTGTAGTCTATTGCTGAGCTGGTTAAACTGTAGTAGGGTCCACATAGATACTAGTCATGTGGTGTAGTCTATAGCTGATGTTCAACTCTAGTAGGGTCCACATATCTAGTCATGCTTTAGTCTATAACTAGCTGGTTAGGGCTGTAGTAGGGTCACATAGATACTATCATGCTGAGTTAGTCTATGGCTAGCTGGTTAAAGCTACAGTAGTAGGGTCCACATAGATACTAGTCATGCTGGTGTAATCTATAGCTGAGCTGGTTAAACTGTAGTAGGTCCACATATACTAGTCATGCTGGTGTAGTCTATAAGCTGAGCTGGTTAAACTTAGTAGGGTCCACATAGATACTAGTCATGCTGGTGTAGTCTATAGCTGAGCTGGTTAACTGTAGTAGGTTCCACATAGATACATCATGCTGGTGTAGTCTATAGTAGCTGGTTAATTTTCCACATGGATACTAGTCATGCTGGTGTAGTCTATAGCTGAGCTGGTTAGGGCTGTAGTGGGGTCCACATAGATACTAGTCATGCTGGTGTAGTCTAGTGGCTGAGCTGGTTAAACTGTAGTAGGGTCCACATAGATACTAGTCATGTCTGGTGTAGTCTATAGCTGAGCTGGTTAAGCTTAGTAGGGTCCACATAGATACTAATCATGCTGGTGTAGTCTATGGCTGAGCTGGTTAAACTTCTAGTAGGTCCACATAATACTAGGTCATGCTGGTGTAGTCTATAGCTCAGCTGGTTAAACTGTAGTAGGGTCCACATAGATACTAGTCATGCTGGTGTAGTCTATAGCTGAGCTGGTTAAACTGTAGTAGGGTCCACATATATAGTCATGCTGGTTAGTCTATAGCTGAGCTGGTTAAACTGTAGTAGGGTCCACATAGATACTAGTCATGCTGGTGTAGTCTATTCTAGCTGGTTAACTGTATAGGGTCCACATATTAGTCATTTTTCTATCTATGGTTAAACTGTAGTAGGGTCCACATAGATACTAGTCATGCTGGTATAGTCTATATTGAGCTGGTTAGAAAGCTGTAGTAGGGTCCACATAGATACTAGTCATGCTGGTGTAGTTCTATAGCTGAGCTGGTTAAATGTGTGGGTCCACATAATACTAGTCATGCTGGTGTAGTCTATACTGAGCTGGTTAAACTGTAGTAGGGTCCACATAGATACCCTAGTCATGCTGGTGTAGTCTATAGCTCAGCTGGTTAAACTGTAGTAGGGTCCACATAGATACTAGTCATGCTGTGTAGTCTATAGCTGAGCTGGTTAAACTGTAGTAGGGTCACACATAGATGCCTAGTCATGCTGGTGTAGTCTATGGCTGGGCTGGTTAAACTGTAGTAGGGTCCACATAGATACTAGTCATGCTGGTGTAGTCTATAAGCTGAGCTGGTTGAGGCTGTATAGGGTCCACATATTGTCATGCTGGTGTAGTCTATAGCTGAGCTGTTAAACTGTAGTGGGGTCCACATAATACTAGTCATGCTGTTAGTCTATGGCCAGACTGGTTAAACTCTAGTAGGGTCCACATAGATACTAGTCATGCTGGTGTAGTCTATTGCTGAGCTGGATTCAACTGTAGTAGGGTCCACATAGATACTAGTCATGCTGGGTGTAGTCTATAGCTGAGCTGGTTAAACTGAAGTATTCCACATAATTGTCATGCTTGTAGTCTATGGCTGAGCTGGTTAACTGTAGTAGTCCACATAGATGCTAGTCATGCTGGTGTAGTCTATAGCTGAGCTGGTTAACTGTAGTAGGGTCCATATAGATACTAGTCATGCTGGTGTAGTCTATAGCTGAGCTAATTAAACTGTAGTCGGGTCCACATAGATGCTAGTCATGCTGGTGTAGTCTATAGCTGAGCTGGTTAAACTGTAGTAGGGTCCACATAATACTAGTCATGCTGGTGTAGTCTTAGCTGAGCTAGTTAAACTGTAGTAGGGGTCCACATAGATACTAGTCATGCTGGGTGTAGTCTATAGTCAGCTGGTTATTAGTAGTCCACATAGATACTAGTCATGCTGTGTAGTCTATAGCTGAGCTGGTTAAACTGTAGTAGGGTCCACATAGATACTAGTCATGCTGGTGTAGTCTATACTGAGCTGATTAAGCTGTAGTAGGGTCCACATAGATGCTAGTCATGCTGGTGTAGTCTATAGCTGAGCTGGTTAAACTGTAGTAGGATCCACATAGATACTAGTCATGCTGGTGTAGTCTATACTGAGCTGGTTAAACTGTAAATGTAGGGTCCACGTAGATACTAGTCATGCTGAGTGTAGTCTATAGCTGAGCTAGTTTAAACTGTAGTAGGGTCCTATAATACTAGTCATGCTGGTTGTCTATAAGCTGAGCTGGTTAAACTGTAGTAGGGTCCAC
>NW_025549824.1:12500-50172 GCF_905237065.1 Salmo salar | reverse complement strand
GTATTGAGACATTTGGAAAAAATATGCGCCCATTTTTAACTGTCTCCTACACCAACTCAGTACAGGATATGTAATATTAGTAACACATTCGGATAGAAAACACTTCCGACTTTTTAAAACAGTTTGAATGGTGTCTGGACGTCCAACAAATCGCAGGCAAAACCCCAAAACAGATCCAAAAGATTTTGTGACCGTACTATTTAGAGCGTCATTGTTTGGCAGATTACGAAGCGATTCACGGCTTCCGCTAGGTCAAACGATCTTATATACCGTTGTTTGAAGCGCCTATGATAGTCAGAGAGCGATTAGAATCCAAGGAAGTTGACATGTCATCACTTACTTTTCGCCTAGATAAATCTGAGAGACGTGAGTTTGTCATCATTTTTTATTCTCCACAGACATAGATAGGTTGTGTGAAAAAATACCGATGCTTTAACGTTAAAAATGGACCCAGAAGACGCTAAACAACATTTTGACATGTTTGAACGAACATAAATAGATTATTACTAGTTTCTTTTGTAGCTTTTTGTGATTTTACCAGCCCCACACCACGTTTGTGGAGCAGTTAATGAACGCTGTACTTGGTGTTATTTGGACATAAATTGAACTTTGTCAAAGAAACCATTTTCTCGGACCTGAATGCCTTCGGACCTGGGATCCTGCCTTCTGATGGAGATAATCGAAGCAGTAAGTGTATTTACAATGTTATTATCGATTTTGATGATGCTAACTTGTATAGCATAGCCTGTTGTTCTTAGCATAGCACCCCAGTTTATTGCAAAATGTGATTTCCCCAGTAAAAGTTATTTTGATCTGGCTGCATTCGGGTAGTTACACCACTTACGAGATGATAATATATTATTCTTTGAACGACAATATTATAATTTACCAATGCCGTTTTCGAATAGTAATTTTGTTATGTTCACGGAGCATTTCAGAGAAGAAAAAAATCTGAATTTCACGCTACTGTAAATGCTGTTTTTGGATATAAATATGAACTTGAATGGAACAAAAAATGCATGTATTGTATAATTATAATGTCCTAGGAGTGTCATCTGATGGAGATTGACAAAAGTTAGTGCAAATAATTAGCTGGTTCTGCTTTTTTGGTGATGCCTGACCTTGAATTGAAAATGGATGTTTGTACTTTTGTGGCCATGTACTGTCCTAACATTAACTTTATGCTTTTGCCGAAAGCCGCTTTGAAAATCGAACTGTGGTTAGATTAAGGAGATGTTTATCATTTAAATTGTGTAAAATAGTTGATTGTTTGAGAAATTGAAATTGGTTAGATTTTTGGATCTTTTGAATTTCCAGCCTTGTTAGCAATCATTTTTTTACATTATCTTTTTTCATTTGTGAGACGCTCTTATCCAGAAGCCTTACCCAGTAAAGTGAATGCACATTTCATACTTTCATACATTTTTTCTGTGCTGGCCCCGGTCGAATCGAACCCACACCCAATCTGTGTTGCAAACACCATGCTCTACCAACTCTACACTGGAGTTCATTGCTAAGTACACTGCAATGCCCCAACAGGTTGTGTTAGAGTAGTTGAGGTTTTGCAGAGGTGGATGGTTTGATGTGGTCTGTGAGGGTTGGATGAATAGAGGAGCTGCCAATGTAAGTTGTTTTTAATGGTTCTTGAAAATCGTTTTGAATATCCTCTTCTTCTGAGTGCATTGAATAGTGTATTTGTGCATAATCCAGGTCTTGCTTCTGCAAGATTATCTGTAGAACCGTATGATTTGTGATTTTATTATCTTCAAATGTGTTTAGGATGGTAACTGTGTTTTACATGAAGTAAAGCATGTGCTGTTTGGTTCTAAGTAGACTCTAGTGTGCAGTGTTTTCTGGTTTGATTGTTTATTACTGAAAACACTGTTGTGTCTCAGCCGATTCTTCGTGCGGATGAATTGTGTATTTAACCATTGATGAATGATGGCTGTTGAGAATGTTCTAAAGTCTGTGAATAATTGGATGTCGTGGGCCAAGAAAAACCCTATTTGTGTCAACCGGCAGAAAAAGTGGGTTGAGATGACTATGGCCAGCTGCCTCTCTCTCCCATTCAGCCATGTATATGTGGCGTAAGCAGGACGAATTTTATTGCCCATAGCTGTTCCCTCACCTGCAGGTAATAGTGATCGTTAAATAAAAAGTGATTGCTAGTAAAGGCTGATTTCCCCAATAAATTTGTAATATTTTTTGTCAAACGGTCTGGGTATTCTTAAAGATTTTAAGTGTGACGCCCTCCCACTCTTCTGCCCGTATTCTCTCTGTTCTTGTTTCTTGTTGGATGCCGTGGGCACGAGTTGAAGGGTCGTCAGCTAGATGAAAGCACGTGGCCCAGCTGTGTCCCAGGATAAGAGACCTCTTCCACAGTTATTATAAATATTCTCTCCCACATGCACTTTGTTGATTTTGGTTGTGGAGTTTTGTGGCTTTTTGGTTATTTCCTTTGGCACACTTTCAATTCTCATTATTACATTCGCAGTTGCCAAAACACTCCCACGTTACACTGCCGATTACCGATTACACACTGACGCCATTGTTGATTATTTCCAGTTATTTTAGTTAATAAATATATATCGTTTGATACTCCTTGTCTCCACGTTTTCTCCCAAACACAAGACAAGTTCCAAGTGCACTTGTTACGAACCGGCTCTGAGTTCGCAACAAAAGGGAGACAACGTGGAGACAAGGAGTATCAAAATATATATTTATTAACTAAAATAACTAAATAATTAACAATGGCGTGTGTGTAATCAGTAATCAGTAGTGTAAGTGAGTGTTTTGCATACCTGAATGTAATAATGCAGGGTCTTGAAAGGTGCCAAAGGAAATAACCAAAAAGCCACAAAACTACACAACCAAAATCAACAAAGTGTCTGCATGGAGAGAGTCTTCTCAATAACTGTGGAAGAGGTCTCTTTATCCTGGGACACAGCTGGGCCCACGTGCTTCCCATTTAGCTGACGACCCTTCCAACTCCGCCCACCGGCATCCTAACAAGGAAACAAGAACAGAGAGAATACGGCAGACAGAGTGGGAGGGTCGTCACACACCCCCCCATAAATCTTTAAGAGATACCCAGACCGGACAAAGAAATATTACAACTATTAGAAATCAGCCTTACTAGCAATCACTTTTTATTTAACGATCACTATTACCTGCAGGTGGAGGGAACAGCTATGGGCAAAAAATTCGCACCTGCTTACGCCAACATATACATGGCTGAATGGGAGAGAGAGGCACTGGCCAAGTGTTCATATCAACCCACTTTTTATTACCGGTTTTTAGACGACATAATAGGAGCCTGGCCCCACGACATCCAATTATTCACAGACTTTATGAACATTCTCAACAGCCATCATTCATCAATTAAGGTTAAATACACAATTCATCCGCAAGAAGTCAACTTCTTAGACACAACAGTGTTTTTCAGTAATAACAATCAACCACAGAAAACACTACACACTAGAGTCTACTTCAAACCAACAGACACACATGCTTTACTTCATAAACACAGTTACCATCCTAAACATACATTTAAGGGAATAATAAAATCACAAATCATACGGTTCTACAGGATATCATCTTGCAAGCAAGACCTGGATTATGCAATAAATACACTATTCAATGCACTCAGAAGAAGAGGATATTCAAAACGATTTTTAAGAACCATTAAAAACAACACATTGGCAGCCCTCTCTCCCATTCATCCAACCCTCACAGACCACATCAAACCATCCACCTCTCTTAATCTCAACCTCAATCCTACTCCTAACCTTAACCTGTTGGGGCTACAGGTTAGCAATGAACCCCGAGCCTGTAGCTCAGTTGGTAGAGCATGGTGTTTGCAACACCAGGGTTGTGGGTTCGATTCCCACGGGGGCCAGCACAGAAAAAAATGTATGAAATTGTATGAAATGTATGCATTCACTACTGTAAGTCGCTCTGGATAAGAGCGTCTGCTAAATGACTAAAATGTAAAAAAAAAAATGTAAAAATGATTGCTAACAAGGCTGGAAATTCAAAACATCAAAAATCTAATAATTTCAATTTCTCAAACAATCAACTATTTTACACAATTTAAATGATAAACATCTCCTTAATCTAACCACATTGTTCGATTTTCAAAGAGGCTTTACGGCAAAAGCATAAAGTTAGATTATGTTAGGACAGTACATAGCCACAAAAGTACAAACATCCATTTTCAATTCAAGGTCAGGCATCACCAAAAGCAGAAACCAGCTTGAATTATGCACTAACTTTTGTCAATCTCCATCAGATGACACTCCTAGGACATTATGTTATACAATACATGCATTTTTTGTTCCATCAAGTTCATATTTATATCCAAAAACAGCATTTTACAGTAGCGTGAAATTCAGATTTTTTCTTCTCTGAAATGCTTCCGGTGAACATAACAAAATTACTATTCGAAAACATTGGTAAATTATAATATTGTCATTCAAAGAATAATATATTATCATCTCGTAATTGCTACCGAATGGCCAGATCTCAAAATAACTTTACTGGGAAATCACATTTTGCAATAAACGGGGTGCTATGCTAAGAACAACAGGCTATGCTATACAGTTAGCATCATCTAAAATCGATAATAACATTGTAAATACCCCCTTACCTTTGATTATCTCCATCAGAAGGCAGGATCCCAGGTCCGGAAGGCATTCCAGGTCCGGAACAAATGTGGTTTCTTTTGACAAAGTTCATAATTTATGTCCAAATAACACCAAGTACTTAGCGTTCATTATGCTCCCACAAAACGTGGTGTGGGGCTGGTAAAATCACGCCGAAAAGCTAAAAAAACTAGTAAATTATCTATTTATGTTCGTTCAAACATGTCAAATGTTGTTTAGCATTAATCTTTTGGTCCATTTTTAACGTTAAACATCAGTAATATTTTCACACAACCTATCCTATGTCTAGATAAAAAATGATGACAAACTCACGTCTCTCAGATTTATGCGCAGGCGCAAAAAAATGAAGTGATGACATGTCAACTTCCTTGGATTCTAATTTGCTCTCTGTTTATCATAGACGCTTCAAACAACTTTATAAAGATCGTTGACATCTAGTGGAAGCCGTAGGTGTTGCGAAATGAATCCTTTCTCACTATGGTATCTATAAAACAATGACACTAAATAGTACAGTCACAAAATCCCAATTTTTTTGGATCTATTTTTCACAGGTTTTTGCCTGCAATATGAGTTTTGTTATACTTACAGACACCATTCAAACTGTTTTAGAAAATTCAGAGTGTTTTCTATCCGAATGTGTTAATAATATGCATATCCTAGCTTCTGAGTTGGTGTAGGAGGCAGTTAAAAATGGGCACATATTTTTTTCAAAATGTCTCAATACTGCCCCCGAGCCCCAACAGGTTAACATCTCCCCAAACCCCACGCCTAACCTTAACCTCTCCCCAAACCCCACGCCTAACCTTAACCTCTCCCCAAACCCCACGCCTAACCTTAACCTCTATGGGCTAGGTGGGACGCTAGCGTGCCACCCGTGGTGCACTCCATCAACAGCAGGTGCATTTCAAGAGCGGCAAATTTGAATCCAAATAAATGTCAAAATTCAATTTTTTTATAACAGAACTCATTTGGCAGGCAAAACCCTGAGACATTTTCTGACAGGAAGTGGATACCTGATGTGTTGTATTACCTTTAAACCTATCCCATTGAAAAACACAGGGGCTGAGGAATATTTTGGCACTTCCTATTGCTTCCACTAGATGTCACCAGCCTTTACAAAGTGTTTTGAGTCTTCTGGAGGGAGATCTGACCGAACAAGAGCCATGGAACGATGATGTCCCATTAGACACCTGGCGCGCGAGTTCATGTTGGGTACCCTCGTTCCAATACGTTATAAAAGAGTATGCATTCGTCCACCTTGAATATTATTCATGTTCTGGTTAAAAAAGGCCCTAATGATTTATGCTATACAACGTTTGACATGTTTGAACGAACGGAAATATATTTTTTCCCCTCGTTCATGACGAGAAGTCCGGCTGGCTTAGATCATGTGCTAACAAGACGGAGATTTTTGGACATAAATGATGAGCTTTTTTGAACAAAACTACATTCGTTATGGACCTGTGATACCTGGAAGTGACATCTGATGAAGAGAATCAAAGATAATGGATTATTTACATAGTATTTTCGATTTTAGATCTCCCCAACATGACGTCTAGTCTGTATCGCAACGCGTATTTTTCTGGGCGCAGTGCTCAGATTATTGCAAAGTGTGATTTCCCAGTAAGGTTATTTTTAAATCTGGCAAGTTGATTGCGTTCAAGAGATGTAAATCTATAATTCTTTAAATGACAATATAATATTTTACCAATGTTTTCTAATTTTAATTATTTAATTTGTGACGCTGACTTGACTGCCGGTTATTGGAGGGAAACGATTTCCTCAACATCAATGCCATAGTAAAACGCTGTTTTTGGATATAAATATGAACTTGATAGAACTAAAAATGCATGCATTGTCTAACATAATGTCCTAGGAGTGTCATCTGATGGAGATTGTAAAAGGTTAGTGCATCATTTTAGCTGGTTTTATGGTTTTGGTGACCCTGTCTTTGAATTGACAAAACATTACACACAACTCTTGTAAATGTACTGTCCTAACATACTCTAAATTTATGCTTTCGCCGTAAAACCTTTTTGAAATCGTAAAACGTGGTTAGATTAAGGAGATGTTTATCTTTCAAAGGGTGTAAAATAGTTGTATGTTTGAAAAATTTGAATTTTGACATTTATTTGGATTCAAATTTGCCGCTCTTGAAATGCACCTGCTGTTGATGGAGTGCACCACGGGTGGCACGCTAGCGTCCCACCTAGCCCATAGAGGTTAACAGAATAAAACAATAAAACCAACTAAATGCACAATATTGCTTTTATGTTCATATTTAACAACACTGGTGTAATGAATCTCTCACCACATCGGCTCCTGTACTGTCACCCAGAAAAAGGCATTTTAGAACTCATTTTAGTCTATTTATGATCTTAGGAGGACATCTACAGGCAATTTTAAGTACTACACCTAAATATAATAACATCATCAGAAGGAGAGGGATGAACAACAGATAGGCCTGCGCACCGTAAAACAAGCTAGCTGATATGAAACACAATTATATTCAAAACCTAACCCCTACCCCTAACCCCTAACCCCTAACCCCAACCCCTAACCCCTAAACCCTAACCCTATCCCCACCACAACCCCATCTTCAACTCCAACCACAGCCCAAACCCACACACCCTCCCCAAAAACCCTTCTATCACAAAGCTAGGCCGAATTATAAGGTGACAGATTGGAACATTGAAGGACACACACCAAAACTCATCATAGGAGACTCAAACCTCAACCGGATCCCACCATTCAATAACCCCAACATCCAAGTCGACAGTTATCCAGGGGCAACATTCTATCATTTCACAAAGGTACTGGAGAAAACCCCCATACATACAGACACGGCGACTGTTGTTATCTCGGTGGGTTTGAACAACAAGGATCACGACCCATTCCAAACATCATTAAAACAGTTGTCAGGTATGCACAAGGAGGCAAAGAAAACATTTCCAAACGCAACAATATACATTCCTGTCATCAGCCATTCACCTCTTCTTACTTCACAGCAGAAGAGAAACCTTAAGCTCATCAATGCTTACATTACCACTAACTTCCCAACCCTATTAGAGATTCCACAAGATACATTTCACATAACAACAGATCTCATACACTGGACATCCACCACAGCAGACCTCATCTTTCAACATTGGTGCAGACAGTTAAATTTACAGTTCAATTTACATTAACCACAAGCCACAGTCTGGATAGAAATAATCTTTCTTTCAATCTCTTTCCTTCCCGAATAACCGGTGCAGATCCTCCACCAGGGGGAGCAGCGGACCAGTCAACATCTAATATCATGAATCTTTCCAAATCCTTCATACCCACAGCAGCACAGGTAAAGCTCCTGGAGAGAGGGTTGACATTCATCCCTCGCCCAAACAAATTTGATTGGGAGGAACTTCAAAGGGACACTCACAAATATCATAGAAGACTTAAACTGTTGGACTACTTTGACTATAGCACAGACGACAACCACCAACCATTTACCTTACCATCTACCTGGGAACCTAAAACCTCCCAGATAGATGGTCGAATCAGGAGACTAATCAGAATAGACAAGAACACACTTCACAACCACCAGATTCACACGGATAGGGATGATAAACTCACACACGTAGAAAGACAGGCAATACAACAACTTAAAAATAACTCACACATAATCATCAAACCAGCAGATAAAGGTTCAAAATAGTAATATTGGATAAACATCAATACATGTATGAAGCCAACAGACAGCTATCAAACACCAAACATTATAAACCAATAGAAAATAGTATACAACCACAGACACAGACACAGTTAAAGACACACAGAGCCTGCAATGGCATTACCATTATCTCTAGGCTGAGACGAGTTCAACGAGATGCCCCGCTTGACCGTAGCTCGCTCGGTCTGAGGGCAACGACCGTGAGAAAAACTAGGCCCAAATGAAGCCTGCCCCAAAATGTTGAGTGCTTTTGGGTGACAGTGAGAGAACCGTTAGGGTTAGAAGCACAAATCGACCTCAGGAGCGTTCCTGAGGTCCTCCCGATCCATGCAAGCCTAACCTTGACCCTGTGGCATTAACCTTTCATAGTTTAATGAAGGTGTTTAGATCAAACAGTTTGCAATGACTTCTCTCCCCATAGGAATACATTGACTATTCTCCTAAATTCAACCTGAAGCCTATGTGGGTTATGAATGCCTTATGAACCTGTCTTCTATAACAATCCATCAGGCTACTGTGAGGTCTACCTGTGTCGATTCTAAGCTTCCTGGAGCAACTGGAAGTTATTAAAATCACCCTAAAGCTATTGTAATATAAACAAACTGCAGAATGTGAAAATCACGCAACTCAACCCTGTGTAATTCAGTCAATTCTTAAGGTAGAGACTTCATATTCAGGATTCTGTTTATGCCTACCCCAAAGACAACGTGTGTCGAGTATACGCTTCCTGTGACAACCGGAAGTGCCTTAAATAGGGGTCAGAGTAGCTGTTTTGAAGGGTTAGAAAAGTCACATCTTTCCAAAACTTCATATGTTTGACTAGGTAACCCTCATGAACTGTAAATCAGTCATTTATCCGATCAGATGTCAAAGAAAAGCTCTCACACACAAAACACACACACACACACACACACACACACACACACACACACACACACACACACACACACACACACACACACACACACACAGCAAGGATGGAGTGACAGAATGCGGTGCTAAAAGACACACAGAGCCTTCAATGGCATTACCATTATCTCTAGGCTGAGACGAGTTCAACGAGATGCCCCGCTTGACCGTAGCTCGCTCGTTCTGAGCAAAACGACCGTGAGAAAAACTAAGCCCAAATGAAGCCTGCCCCAAAATGTTGAGTGCTTTTGGGTGACAGTGAGAGAAACGTTAGGGTTAGAAGCACAATTCGACCTCAAGAGGATCTCTCACCACATCGGCTCCTGTACTGTCACCCAGAAAAAGGCATTTTAGAACTCATTTTAGTCTATTTATGATCTTAGGAGGACATCTACAGGCAATTTTAAGTACTACACCTAAATATAATAACATCATCAGAAGGAGAGGGATGAACAGGAGATAGGCCTGCGCACCGTAAAACAAGCTAGCTGATATGAAACAAATAACCCTAACCCTAACCCTAACCCTAACAATCAACCACAGAAAACACTACACACTAGAGTCTACTTCAAACCAACAGACACACATGCTTTACTTCATAAACACAATTACCATCATAAACATACATTTAAGGGAATAATAAAATCACAAATCATATGGTTCTACAGGATATCATCTTGCAAGCAAGACCTGGATTATGCAATAAATACACTATTCAATGCACTCAGAAGAAGAGGATATTCAAAACGATTTTTAAGAACCATTAAAAACAACACATTGGCAGCCCTCTCTCCCATTCTTCCAACCCTCACAGACCACATCAAACCATCCACCTCTCTTAATCTCAACCTCAATCCTACTCCTAACCTTAAAAGAATGGAAAAACCTAAAAAAAAGGAAGATACCAAACTAAAACCGAACAAAACATAAATATATAGAGTATAAATAAAACCATCTTCTGCATCCATTTTCCTGTCTGTTAACCTGTTCGGTCTAGGGGGCAGCATTTGCACGTCTGGATAAAAAATTTTTACCCGATTTAATCTGGTTACTAATCCTACCCAGTAACTAGAATATGCATATACTTATTATATATGGATAGAAAACACTCTAAAGTTTCCAAAACTGTTTGAATGGTGTCTGTGAGTATAACAGAACTCATTTGGCAGGCAAAACCCTGAGACATTTTCTGACAGGAAGTGGATACCTGATGTGTTGTATTGACTTTAAACCTATCCCATTGAAAAACACAGGGGTTTAGGAATATTTTGGCACTTCCTATTGCTTCCACTAGATGTCACCAGCCTTTACAAAGTGTTTTGAGTCTTCTGGAGGGAGATCTGACCGAACAAGAGCCATGGAACGATGATGTCCCATTAGACACCTGGCGCGCTAGTTCATGTTGGGTACCCTCGTTCCAATACGTTATAAAAGAGTATGCATTCGTCCACCTTGAATATTATTCATGTTCTGGTTAAAAAAGGCCCTAATGATTTATGCTATACAACGTTTGACATGTTTGAACGAACGGAAATATATTTTTCCCCCTCGTTCATGACGAGAAGTCCGGCTGGCTTACATCATGTGCTAACGAGACGGAGATTTTTGGACATAAATGATGAGCTTTTTTGAACAAAACTACATTCGTTATGGACCTGTGATACCTGGAAGTGACATCTGATGAAGAGAATCAAAGGTAATGGATTATTTACATAGTATTTTCGATTTTAGATCTCCCCAACATGACGTCTAGTCTGTATCGCAACGCCGTATTTTTCTGGGCGCAGTGCTCAGATTATTGCAAAGTGTGATTTCCCAGTAAGGTTATTTTTAAATCTGGCAAGTTGATTGCGTTCAAGAGATGTAAATCTATAATTCTTTAAATGACAATATAATATTTTACCAATGTTTTCTAATTTTAATTATTTAATTTGTTACGCTGATTTGACTGCCGGTTATTGGAGGGAAACGATTTCCTCAACATCAATGCCATAGTAAAACGCTGTTTTTGGATATAAATATGAACTTGATAGAACTAAAAATGCATGCATTGTCTAACATAATGTCCTAGGAGTGTCATCTGATGGAGATTGTAAAAGGTTAGTGCATCATTTTAGCTGGTTTTATGGTTTTGGTGACCCTGTCTTTGACTTGACAAAACATTACACACAACTCTTGTAAATGTACTGTCCTAACATACTCTAAATTTATGCTTTCGCCGTAAAACCTTTTTGAAATCGTAAAACGTGGTTAGATTAAGGAGATGTTTATCTTTCAAATGGTGTAACATAGTTGTATTTTTGAAAAATTTGAATTTTGACATTTATTTGGATTCAAATTTGCCGCTCTTGAAATGCACCTGCTGTTGATGGAGTGCACCACGGGTGGCACGCTAGCGTCCCACCTAGCCCCAAGAGGTTAAAACCCATTTTCTAAAACCTCTCGTTCAGGCCATTTGGCGTAATTGTCTGTAGGTGCTGGATCCACTCCCGTTCTTCCCTCTTTCGCTGCCCATAGGTCCAGCCTATATGTGACTGTAACCCTGATATGGTGAGGTGAGTGATGGGGTGATCCTGGAAGTGGGTTATTAGTGTCGTTTGTAAGTGTGCCCTTTTGATGTTATACAGGTGTTGTTTGAGTCTGGTTTCTATGGTATGTTTGGTTTCTCCAATGTATTGTTTATTGCAGAGTGTGCATGTAATGATATAAATGGCGTTATGTGTGTTCAGTGACTAAGATTCTTGTACTGGTGCTGATGTATGGCTGTGTGTGTTTGTAATGAACTTTATCTGTTGAAAATGGGAATTGTGAGATTTGGGGTCTTGTGGTGGCTTACTACTGAATCTAGCTGTGGTGAGGAGGTCCTTTAAATTTTTGTTTTTTCTGAATGCTGAAATTACTCTGTATGGTTTAAGTGGTATGTAAGTGTGCTGAACTGTAGAGAAGTTGTGTTTGATTGATTGATGTAGGGATCTGATTCTATGTGAAAATGTGGTTACTATGGGGATGATAATTGTCTGTTGATTGGGTATTGATGACAAAGGAGAAGAGACAGAGGAAGTGTTGCGGTTTAGTGATTGGTGGAGATCACTCCCCAGAGGGGGGTCAGGATTAGGGTGAGGGAGGGAGATAGGGGTTAAGTTAGGATGAGAACCCTGGTTAGTGTAATGGTGAGCATTAAGGTTAGGCGTGGGGTTTGGGGAGAGGTTAAGGTTAGGCGTGGGGTTTGGGGAGAGGTTAAGGTTAGGTGTGGGGTTTGGGGAGAGGTTAAGGTTAGGCGTGGGGTTTGGGGAGAGGTTAAGGTTAGGCGTGGGGTTTGGGGAGAGGTTCAGGTTAGGCGTGGGGTTTGGGGAGAGGTTAACTTCTTGGGGCTATGTGGGACGCTAGCGTGCCACCCGTGGTGCACCCTATCAACAGCAGGTGCATTTCAAGAGCGGCAAATTTGAAACCAAATAAATGTCAAAATTCAAATTTTTCAAACATACAACTATCTTACACCCTTTGAAAGATAAACATCTCCTTAATCTAACCACGTTGTCCGATTTCAAAAAGGTTTTACGGCGAAAGCATAAAGTTAGATTATGTTAGGAGAGTACATTGACAATAGTTGTGTGTAATGTTTTGTCAATTCAAAGACAGGGTCACCAAAACCATAAAACCAGCTAAAATGATGCACTAACCTTTTACAATCTCCATCAGATGACACTCCTAGGACATTATGTTAGACAATGCATGCATTTTTAGTTCTATCAAGTTCATATTTATATCCAAAAACAGCGTTTTACTATGGCATTGATGTTGAGGAAATCGTTTCCCTCCAATAACCGGCAGTCAAGTCAGCACCACAAATTAAATAATTAAAATTAGAAAACATTGGTAAAATATTATATTGTCATTTAAAGAATTATAGATTTACATCTCTTGAACGCAATCAACTTGCCAGATTTAAAAATAACCTTACTGGGAAATCACACTTTGCAATAATCTGAGCACTGCGCCTAGAAAAATATGCTTTGCTATAAAGACAAACGGCCATGTTGGAGAGATATAAAATCGAAAATACTATGTAAATAATCCATTACCTTTGATTCTCTTCATCAGATGTCACTTCCCGGATTCCCAGGTGCATAACGAATGTAGTTTTGTTCAAAAAAGCTCATCATCTATATCCAAAAATCTCCGTCTTGTTAGCACATGATCTAAGCCAGCCGGACTTCTCGTCATGAACGAGGGGAAAAAATATATTTCCGTTCGTTCAAACATGTCAAACGTTGTATAGCATAAATCATTAGTGCCTTTTTTAACCAGAACATGAATAATATTCAAGGTGGACGAATGCATTCTCTTTTATAACGTATTGGAACGAGGGTACCCAACATGAACTCGCGCGCCGTTCCATGGCTCTTGTTCGGTCAGATCTCACAGTAAAAGACTCAAAACACTTTGTAAAGGCTGGTGACATCTAGTGGAAGCAATAGGAAGTGCCAAAACATTAATCAACCCCTGTGTGTTTCAATGGCATAGGCTTAAAGGTAATTCAACACGTCAGGTATCCACTTCCTGTCAGAAAATGTCTCAGGGTTTTGCCTGCCAAATGAGTTCTGTTATACTCACAGACACCATTCAAACAGTTTTAGAAACTTTAGGGTGTTTTCTATCCATATATAATAAGTATATGCATATTCTAGTTACTGGGTAGGATTAGTAACCAGATTAAATCGGGTACGTTTTTTTATCCAGCCGTGAAAATACTGCCCCCTAGCCCCAACAGGTTAAGGTTAGGCGTGGGGTTTAGAGAGATGTTAAGGTCAGGGGTGAGATTAGGCTTAGAACCCTGGTTAGGGTAATGGTAAAGGTTAAGGTTAGGCGTGGGGTTTGGGGAGAGGTTAACATATAGCTGTACTCAATTATCTATAGTTTATATACTCATTATTATAGCATCTGTGTTATATTATATAGGTTATGCAAACAAATTGTTATATTATATAGGATATGCACTCAAATAGTTGGTCAAACCCTAACAATTTCATTAGGCTTTTTTGGAGACGTTTACTGACACCGGTCATATTCAACATGTGTTGTACATGTCACGTTAGTTAACGAGCCAGCCAGCCAAAGTTAGCTAGTTAAACAATAAACAGTGGCAACAATGCCACAGTGCTGGGAGCTAACTAACCATTTTCAATGTTAGCGAGCTAACATTAGGCTCTAAATTGAACAGCACACGGCTCTGGGAAACGAATAATAACGTCAGCTAACGTTAGCTAGCTAGTTATCAGTACACTTTAGCTTAAGACATATAGCTTGCTAGCTAGGTAATGGGGATCTTATCCCGGTATAGGGATTCATTGTCAAGAGACCATGGCGGGAAATTCAAAACTGCAAGAATCTAATAATTTCAATTTCTCAAACAATCAACTATTTCTCACAATTTGAAAGATAAACATCTCCTAAATCCAACCACATTGTCCGATTTCAAAGAGGCTTTACTGCGAAAGCATAAAGTTAGGTTATGTTAGGAGAGTACATTGAAACTAGCTGTGTGTAATGTTTTGTCAATTCAAAGACAGGCGTCACCAAAAGCGGATAACCAGCTAGAATTATGCACTAACCTTTGACAATCTTCCTCAGATGACACTCCTAAGACATTATGTTATACATAACATGCATTTTTTGTTCCATCAAGTTCATATTTATATCCAAAAACAGCATTTTACAGTAGCGGTGAACTTCAGATTTTTTTTCTCTCTCAAATGCTTCCGGTGAACAACGTTACAAATTACAAAATTACTATTCGATAACATTGGTAAATTATAATATTGTCATTCTAATATTCATAGTTTAACATTTCGTAAATGCTACTGCATTGCCAGATTTCAAAATAACTTTACTGGGAAATCACAATTTGCAATAAACCGGGTGCTGTGCTAAGAACAATAGGCTAGGCTATACAGGTTAGCACCATCTTGTAACCATGTAATATCAAAATTACTATTGTCAATATTCCCTTACCTTTGATTATCTTCATCCATTGGCACTTCCAGGAATCCCATGTTCACAACAAATGTGGTTTCTTTCAACAAAGTTCATAATTGATGTCCAAATAACTCCAAGTTGTTAGCGCTTCGGTAGGCTACTAAAAAGTAGCGCGGGGGGGGAGTCACGGCGAAAAGTAAAAAAATAATCTATTTACGTTCGTTCAAACATGTCAAACGTTGTTTAGCATCAATCTTTAGAGCCATTTTTAACGTGAAACATCAGTAATGTTTCAACCCGACCTCTCCTGTGTTTTGAAAAACGTATTTGAAAAATGTATGGCATCACATGATTGCGCAGGTGCAGCCAATAATGAAGTGACGACATCCCAGGGAGGTCAACTTCTCTTCCTTGTCATCCGGTCTTTGTTCATCATAGACGCTTCAAACAACTTTATAAAGATCATTGACATCTAGTGGAAGCCGTAGGAAGTGCGAAATGAATCCTTTCTCACTGTGGTATCTAATAACAATGACAAAAAAAAAATTGTACAGCCACAAAATTATTATTTTTTCCTCAGGTTTTTGCCTGCCATATGAGTTTTGTTATACTTACAGACACCATTCAAACAGTTTTAGAAAATTCAGAGTGTTTTCTATCCAAATCTGGTAATAATATGCATATCCTAGCTTCTGAGTTGGTGTAGGAGGCAGTTAACCTGTTAGGGCTAGGGGGCAGTATTGACACGGCTGGATAAAAAACATACCCGATTTAATCTGGTTACCACTCCTACCCAGTAACTAGAATATGCATATACTTATTACATATGGATAGAAAACACCCTAAATTTTCTAAAACTGTTTGAATGGTGTCTGTGAGTATAACAGAACTCAAATGGCAGGTCAAAACCTGAGAGATTCCTTTACAGGAAGTGGCCTGTCTGACCATTTGTTGAACTTCTTTTCCATCTCTATCATTTACTAAGGATCTCTGCTCTAACGTGACACTTCCCACGTCGTCCATAGGCGCTCAGAGCCCGGGAAAAAACAGAATGTCGTCATTCCAGCCCCAGGCTGAAACACATTATCGCCTTTCTCAAGTGGCCAATCAAGGGACACTGGGGTTATGCGCGTGACCCCGACCGCCCCGCCTTTGGGATTTTTTCCTCTGTTTGCCGAAAAGGAGATTCCCTGTCGGAATATTATCGCTTTTCTACGAGAAAAATGTCGTAAAAATTGATTTTAAACAGCGGTTGACATGCTTCGAAGTACGGTAATGGAATATTTAGAATTTTATTGTCACGAATTGCGCCATGCGCGCCGACACTTCTTTACTATTTCGGATAGTGTCTGGAACGCATACGAACAAAACGCCGCTATTCGGATATAACGATGGATTATTTTGGACCAAACCAACATTTGTTATTGAAGTAGCAGTCCTGGGTGTGCATTCTGACGAAGACAACAAAAGGTAATCAAACTTTTATAATAGTAAATATGATTATGGTGAGTGCTAAACTTGCCGGGTGTCTAAATAGCGAGCCCGTGATGCCTGGGCTATGTACTTAGAATATTGCAAAATGTGCTTTCACCAAAAAGCTATTTTAAAATCGGACATATCGAGTGCATAGAGGAGGTCTGTATCTATAATTCTTAAAATAATTGTTATGCTTTTTGTGAACGTTTATCGTGAGTAATTTAGTAAAATGTTAGCGAATTCCCCGGAAGTTTGCGGGGGTATGCTAGTTCTGAACGTCACATGCTAATGTAAAAAGCTGTTTTTTGATATAAATATGAACTTGATTGAACAAAACATGCATGTATTGTATAACATAATGTCCTAGGGTTGTCATCTGATGAAGATCATCAAAGGTGAGTGCTGCATTTAGCTGTCTTCTGGGTTTTGGTGACATTATATGCTGGCTTGAAAAATGGGTGTCTGATTATTTCTGGCTTGGTACTCTGCTGACATAATCTAATGTTTTGCTTTCGTTGTAAAGCCTTTTTGAAATCGGACAGTGTGGTTAGATTAACGAGAGTCTTGTCTTTAAATGGTCTGTAAAATAGTCATATGTTTGAGAAATTGAAGTAATAGGATTTTTAAGGTTTTGAAAATCGCGCCACAGGATAGCAGTGGCTGTTACGTAGGTGGGACGAATTCGTCCCGCCTAGCCTAGAGAGGTTAAATGACAATATAATATTTTACCAATGTTTTCTAATTTTAATTATTTAATTTGTGGTGCTGACTTGAATGCCGGTTATTGGAGGTAAACGATTTCCTGAACGATTTCCTGAATTTTGACATTTATTTGGTTTCAAATTTGCCGCTCTTGAAATGCACCTGCTGTTGATAGGGTGCACCACGGGTGGCACGCTAGCGTCCCACATAGCCCCAAGAAGTTAAATAGGACATTCTCAGTAATGTAGCACACATGGTCTGTTCCAGTGTGACTAGAGCTATCATTTGACACCGTTTCAATAGACAATGGAGCTTATCTGCAAATCCTATTACTTCAATTTCTCAAACATATGACTATTTTACAGCCATTTAAAGACAAGACTCTCGTTAATCTAACCACACTGTCCGATTTCAAAAAGGCTTTACAACGAAAGCAAAACATTAGATTATGTCAGCAGAGTACCGAGCCAGAAATAATCAGACACCCATTTTTCAAGCCAGCATATAATGTCACCAAAACCCAGAAGACAGCTAAATGCAGCACTCACCTTTGATTATCTTCATCAGATGACAACCCTAGGACATTATGTTATACAATACATGCATGTTTTGTTCAATCAAGTTCATAT
Organism: Salmo salar; assembly: GCF_905237065.1. Lineage (NCBI taxonomy): Eukaryota > Metazoa > Chordata > Actinopteri > Salmoniformes > Salmonidae > Salmo > Salmo salar. Next base: position 32,104 of record NW_025549824.1, on the reverse strand, counting down.
TTATATCAAAAAACAGCTTTTTACATTAGCATGTGACGTTCAGAACTAGCATACCCCCGCAAACTTCCGGGGAATTCGCTAACATTTTACTAAATTACTCACGATAAACGTTCACAAAAAGCATAACAATTATTTTAAGAATTATAGATACAGACCTCCTCTATGCACTCGATATGTCCGATTTTAAAATAGCTTTTTGGTGAAAGCACATTTTGCAATATTCTAAGTACATAGCCCAGGCATCACGGGCTCGCTTATTTAGACACCTGGCAAGTTTAGCACTCACCATAATCATATTTACTATTATAAAAGTTTGATTACCTTTTGTTGTCTTCGTCAGAATGCACACCCAGGACTGCTACTTCAATAACAAATCTTGGTTTGGTCCAAAATAATCCATCGTTATATCCGAATAGCGGCGTTTTGTTCGTATGCGTTCCAGACACTATCCGAAATAGTAAAGAAGTGTCGCGCGCATGGCGCAATTCGTGACAATAAAATTCTAAATATTCCATTACCGTACTTCGAAGCATGTCAACCGCTGTTTAAAATCAATTTTTACGACATTTTTCTCGTAGAAAAGCGATAATATTCCGACAGGGAATCTCCTTTTCGGCAAACAGAGGAAAAAATCCCAAAGGCGGGGCGGTCGGGGTCACGCGCATAAGCCCAGTGTCCCTTGATCGGCCACTTGAGAAAGGCGATAATGTGTTTCAGCCTGGGGCTGGAATGACGACATTCTGTTTTTTCCCGGGCTCTGAGAGCCTATGGAAGACGTGGGAAGTGTCACGTTAGAGCAGAGATCCTTAGTAAATGATAGAGATGGAAAAGAAGTTCAAGAAATGGTCAGACAGGCCACTTCCTGTAAAGGAATCTCTCAGGTTTTGACCTGCCATTTGAGTTCTGTTATACTCACAGACACCATTCAAACAGTTTTAGAAAATTTAGGGTGTTTTCTATCCATATGTAATAAGTATATGCATATTCTAGTTACTGGGTAGGAGTGGTAACCAGGTTAAATCGGGTATGTTTTTTATCCAGCCGTGTCAATACTGCCCCCTAGCCCTAACAGGTTAACAGAATAAAACAATAAAACCAACTAAATGCACAATGCACAATATTGCTTTTATGTTCATATTTAACAACACTGGTTGAATGAATCTCTCACCACATCGGCTCCTGTACTGTCACTCCTGGTAGGAGCGACCTGTCAGGTAGGACGCAATCCAAGCGTGGGCCGCGCCGGAGATGCCCAACTCGGAGAGGGTGGAGAGGAGGATCTGATGGTTCACAGTATCAAAGGCAGCAGATAGGTCTAGAAGGATGAGAGCAGAGGAGAGAGAGTTAGCTTTAGCAGTGCGGAGAGCCTCCGTGACACAGAGAAGAGCAGTCTCAGTTGAATGACCAGTCTTGAAACCTGACTGATTTGGATCAAGAAGGTCATTCTGAGAGAGATAGCAGGAGAGCTGGCCAAGGATGGCACGTTCAAGAGTTTTGGAGAGAAAAGAAAGAAAAGATACTGGTCTGTAGTTGTTGACATCGAAGGGATCAAGTGTAGGTTTTTTCAGAAGGGGTGCAACTCTCGCTCTCTTGAAGACGGAAGGGACGTAGCCAGCGGTCAAGGATGAGTTGATGAGCGAGGTGAGGTAAGGGAGAAGGTCTCCGGAAATGGTCTGGAGAAGAGAGGATAGGGTCAAGCGGGCAGGTTGTTGGGCGGCCGGCCGCCGTCACAAGACGCGAGATTTCATCTGGTGAGAGAGGGGAGAAAGAGGTAAAAGAACAGGGTAGGGCAGTGTGAGCAGGACCAGCGGTGTCGTTTGACTTAGCAAACGAGGATCGGATGTCGTCAAACTTCTTTTAAAAATGGTTGACGAAGTCATCCGCAGAGAGGGAGGGGGTGGGGGGTGATTCAGGAGGGAGTGTGTTGTCGGTGTGTGTGTGTGTGTGTTGTCGGTGTGTGTGTGTGTGTTTCTGTGTGTTGTCGGTGTGTGTGTGTGTGTTGTCGGTGTGTGTGTGTGTGTGTGTTGTCGGTGTGTGTGTGTTGTCGGTGTGTGTGTGTGTGTTGTCGGTGTGTGTGTGTGTGTTGTCGGTGTGTGTGTGTGTGTGTGTGTGTGTGTGTGTGTGTGTGTGTGTGTGTGTTGTCGGTGTGTGTGTGTGTGTGTTGTCGTTGTGTGTGTGTTGTCGGTGTGTGTGTGTGTGTGTGTTGTCGGTGTGTGTGTGTGTGTGTGTGTCGTGTGTGTGTGTGTGTTGTCGGTGTGTGTGTGTGTGTGTTGTCGGTGTGTGTGTGTGTGTGTTGCTGTGTGTGTGTGTGTGTGTGTTGTCGGGTGTGTGTGTGTGTGTGTGTGTGTGTGTTGTCGGTGTGTGTGTGTGTGTGTGTCGGTGTGTGTGTGTGTGTGTGTGTGTGTGTGTTGTCGGTGTGTGTGTGTGTGTTGTCGGTGTTGTGTGTGTGTGTGTTGTCGGTGTGTGTGTGTGTGTGTTGTCGGTGTGTGTGTGTGTCGGTGTGTGTGTGTTGTCGGTGTGTGTGTGTGTGTGTGTTGTCGGTGTGTGTGTGTGTGTTGTCGGTGTGTGTGTGTGTGTGTGTGTGTGTGTGTGTGTGTGTGTTGTCGGTGTGTGTGTGTGTGTGTTGTCGGTGTGTGTGTGTGTGTGTGTTGTCGGTGTGTGTGTGTGTGTGTGTGTCGGTGTGTGTGTGTGTGTGTGTGTGTGTGTGTGTGTGTGTGTGTGTGTGTGTGTGTGTGTGTGTGTTGTCGTGTGTGTGTGTGTTGTCGTGTGTGTGTGTGTGTGTGTGTTGTCGGTGTGTGTGTGTGTGTGTGTGTCGTGTGTGTGTGTGTGTGTGTTGTCGGTGTGTGTGTGTGTGTTTGTCGTGTGTGTGTGTGTGTTGTCGTGTGTGTGTGTGTGTGTGTTGTCGGTGTGTGTGTGTGTGTGTGTTGTCGGTGTGTGTGTGTGTGTGTTGTCGGTGTGTGTGTGTGTGTGTGTGTGTGTGTGTGTGTGTGTGTGTGTGTGTGTGTGTGTGTTGTCGGTGTGTGTGTGTGTGTTGTCGGTGTGTGTGTGTGTGTTGTCGGTGTGTGTGTGTGTGTGTGTTGTCGGTGTGTGTGTGTGTGTGTGTTGTCGGTGTGTGTGTGTGTGTTGTCGGTGTGTGTGTGTGTGTGTGTGTGTGTGTGTGTGTTGTCGGTGTGTGTGTGTGTGTGTTGTCGGTGTGTGTGTGTGTGTGTTGTCGGTGTGTGTGTGTGTGTGTTGTCGGTGTGTGTGTGTGTGTGTGTGTGTGTGTGTGTGTGTTGTCGGTGTGTGTGTGTGTGTGTTGTCGGTGTGTGTGTGTGTGTGTTGTCGTGTGTGTGTGTGTGTGTTGTCGGTGTGTGTGTGTGTGTGTGTTGTCGGTGTGTGTGTGTGTGTGTTGTCGGTGTGTGTGTGTGTGTGTTGTGTGTGTGTGTGTGTGTGTGTGTGTGTGTTGTCGGTGTGTGTGTGTGTGTGTGTGTGTGTGTGTGTGTGTGTTGTCGGTGTGTGTGTGTGTGTGTTGTCGGTGTGTGTGTGTGTGTGTGTGTGTGTGTGTGTGTGTGTGTGTGTGTGTGTGTGTGTTGTCGGTGTGTGTGTGTGTTGTCGGTGTGTGTGTGTGTGTGTGTGTGTGTGTTGTCGGTGTGTGTGTGTGTGTTGTCGGTGTGTGTGTGTGTGTGTTGTCGGTGTGTGTGTGTGTGTGTTGTCGGTGTGTGTGTGTGTGTGTTGTCGGTGTGTGTGTGTGTGTGTGTGTGTGTGTGTGTGTGTGTGTGTGTTGTCGGTGTGTGTGTGTGTGTGTGTGTTGTCGGTGTGTGTGTGTGTGTTGTCGGTGTGTGTGTGTGTGTGTGTTGTCGGTGTGTGTGTGTGTGTGTGTGTGTGTGTTGTCGGTGTGTGTGTGTGTGTGTTGTGTGTGTGTGTGTGTGTTGTCGGTGTGTGTGTGTGTGTGTTGTCGGTGTGTGTGTGTGTGTGTGTGTGTGTGTGTGTGTGTGTGTGTTGTCGGTGTGTGTGTGTGTGTTGTCGGTGTGTGTGTGTGTGTGTTTGTCGGTGTGTGTGTGTGTGTTGTCGTGTGTGTGTGTGTGTGTGTTGTCGGTGTGTGTGTGTGTGTTGTCGTGTGTGTGTGTGTGTGTGTGTGTTGTCGGTGTGTGTGTGTGTTGTCGTGTGTGTGTGTGTGTTGTCGGTGTGTGTGTGTGTGTGTTGTCGGTGTGTGTGTGTGTGTGTTGTCGGTGTGTGTGTGTGTGTTGTCGGTGTGTGTGTGTGTGTGTTGTCGGTGTGTGTGTGTGTGTGTTGTCGGTGTGTGTGTGTGTGTGTGTTGTCGGTGTGTGTGTGTGTGTTGTCGGTGTGTGTGTGTGTGTTGTGTGTGTGTGTGTGTGTGTGTGTGTGTGTGTGTGTGTGTGTGTGTTGTCGTGTGTGTGTGTGTGTGTTGTCGGTGTGTGTGTGTGTGTTGTCGGTGTGTGTGTGTGTGTGTTGTCGGTGTGTGTGTGTGTGTTGTCGGTGTGTGTGTGTGTGTGTGTTGTCGGTGTGTGTGTGTGTGTGTTGTCGGTGTGTGTGTGTGTGTTGTCGGTGTGTGTGTGTGTGTGTGTGTGTGTGTGTGTTGTCGGTGTGTGTGTGTGTGTGTTGTCGGTGTGTGTGTGTGTGTTGTCGGTGTGTGTGTGTGTGTGTGTGTCGGTGTGTGTGTGTGTGTGTGTGTGTGTGTGTGTGTGTGTTGTCGGTGTGTGTGTGTGTGTTGTCGGTGTGTGTGTGTGTGTTGTCGGTGTGTGTGTGTGTGTGTGTTGTCGGTGTGTGTGTGTGTGTGTGTTGTCGGTGTGTGTGTGTGTGTGTTGTCGGTGTGTGTGTGTGTGTGTGTGTGTGTGTGTGTGTTGTCGGTGTGTGTGTGTGTGTGTGTCGGTGTGTGTGTGTGTGTGTTTGTCGGTGTGTGTGTGTGTGTTGTCGGTGTGTGTGTGTGTGTGTGTGTGTGTGTGTGTGTGTGTGTGTGTGTGTGTTGTCGGTGTGTGTGTGTGTGTTGTCGGTGTGTGTGTGTGTGTTGTCGGTGTGTGTGTGTGTGTGTGTTGTCGTGTGTGTGTGTGTGTGTTGTCGGTGTGTGTGTGTGTGTGTTGTCGGTGTGTGTGTGTGTGTGTTGTCGGTGTGTGTGTGTGTGTGTGTTGTCGGTGTGTGTGTGTGTGTGTCGGTGTGTGTGTGTGTGTGTGTTGTCGGTGTGTGTGTGTGTGTGTGTGTGTGTGTGTGTGTGTGTGTGTGTTGTGTGTGTGTGTGTGTGTGTGTTGTCGGTGTGTGTGTGTGTGTGTGTGTGTGTGTGTGTGTGTGTGTGTGTTGTCGGTGTGTGTGTGTGTGTTGTCGGTGTGTGTGTGTGTGTTGTCGGTGTGTGTGTGTGTGTGTGTGTGTGTGTGTGTGTGTGTGTGTTGTCGGTGTGTGTGTGTGTGTGTTGTCGGTGTGTGTGTGTGTGTGTGTCGGTGTGTGTGTGTGTGTGTTGTCGGTGTGTGTGTGTGTTGTCGGTGTGTGTGTGTGTGTGTGTGTGTGTGTGTTGTCGGTGTGTGTGTGTGTGTTGTCGGTGTGTGTGTGTGTGTGTTGTCGGTGTGTGTGTGTGTGTTGTCGGTGTGTGTGTGTGTGTGTGTGTGTGTTGTCGGTGTGTGTGTGTGTGTGTTGTCGGTGTGTGTGTGTGTGTTGTCGTGTGTGTGTGTGTGTTGTCGTGTGTGTGTGTGTGTGTGTGTGTGTGTGTGTGTGTGTGTTGTCGGTGTGTGTGTGTGTGTGTTGTCGGTGTGTGTGTGTGTGTGTGTGTTGTCGGTGTGTGTGTGTGTGTGTGTGTGTGTGTGTGTGTTGTCGGTGTGTGTGTGTGTTGTCGGTGTGTGTGTGTTGTCGGTGTGTGTGTGTGTGTGTTGTCGGTGTGTGTGTGTGTGTGTGTGTTGTCGGTGTGTGTGTGTGTGTGTGTGTGTGTGTGTGTGTGTGTGTGTGTGTTGTCGGTGTGTGTGTGTGTGTGTTGTCGGTGTGTGTGTGTGTGTGTTGTCGGTGTGTGTGTGTGTGTGTTGTCGGTGTGTGTGTGTGTGTCGGTGTGTGTGTGTTGTCGGTGTGTGTGTGTGTGTGTGTTGTCGGTGTGTGTGTGTGTGTTGTCGGTGTGTGTGTGTGTGTGTTGTCGGTGTGTGTGTGTGTGTGTTGTCGGTGTGTGTGTGTGTGTTGTCGTGTGTGTGTGTGTTGTCGGTGTGTGTGTGTGTTGTCGGTGTGTGTGTGTGTGTGTGTTGTCGGTGTGTGTGTGTGTGTTGTCGGTGTGTGTGTGTGTGTTGTCGGTGTGTGTGTGTGTGTGTGTGTGTGTGTGTGTGTGTGTGTGTTGTCGGTGTGTGTGTGTGTGTGTTGTCGGTGTGTGTGTGTGTGTGTTGTCGGTGTGTGTGTGTGTGTGTGTGTGTGTGTGTGTGTGTTGTCGGTGTGTGTGTGTGTGTTGTCGTGTGTGTGTGTGTTGTCGGTGTGTGTGTGTGTGTGTGTTGTCGGTGTGTGTGTGTGTGTGTGTTGTCGGTGTGTGTGTGTGTGTTGTCGGTGTGTGTGTGTGTGTGTGTGTGTGTGTGTGTGTGTGTGTGTGTGTGTGTTGTCGGTGTGTGTGTGTGTGTGTTGTCGGTGTGTGTGTGTGTGTGTTGTCGGTGTGTGTGTGTGTGTTGTCGGTGTGTGTGTGTGTGTTGTCGGTGTGTGTGTGTGTGTGTTGTGTGTGTGTGTGTGTGTGTGTTGTCGGTGTGTGTGTGTGTGTTGTCGTGTGTGTGTGTGTGTGTGTGTGTTGTCGGTGTGTGTGTGTGTGTGTTGTCGGTGTGTGTGTGTGTGTTGTCGTGTGTGTGTGTGTGTGTTGTCGGTGTGTGTGTGTGTGTTGTCGGTGTGTGTGTGTGTGTGTGTTGTCGGTGTGTGTGTGTGTGTGTTGTCGGTGTGTGTGTGTGTGTGTCGGTGTGTGTGTGTGTGTGTGTGTGTGTGTGTGTGTGTTGTCGGTGTGTGTGTGTGTGTGTGTGTGTGTGTGTGTGTGTGTGTGTGTGTGTGTGTGTGTGTGTGTGTGTGTTGTCGGTGTGTGTGTGTGTGTGTTGTCGGTGTGTGTGTGTGTGTGTTGTCGGTGTGTGTGTGTGTGTTGTCGGTGTGTGTGTGTGTGTGTTGTCGGTGTGTGTGTGTGTGTGTGTGTGTGTGTGTGTGTGTGTGTGTGTGTGTGTGTTGTCGGTGTGTGTGTGTGTGTTGTCGGGTGTGTGTGTGTGTGTGTTGTCGGTGTGTGTGTGTGTGTGTGTGTGTGTGTGTGTGTGTGTGTGTTGTCGGTGTGTGTGTGTGTGTGTGTTGTCGGTGTGTGTGTGTGTGTTGTCGGTGTGTGTGTGTGTGTTGTCGGTGTGTGTGTGTGTGTGTGTGTGTGTGTGTGTGTGTGTGTGTGTGTGTTGTGTGTGTGTGTGTGTGTGTTGTCGGTGTGTGTGTGTGTGTTGTCGGTGTGTGTGTGTGTGTTGTCGGTGTGTGTGTGTGTGTGTTGTCGGTGTGTGTGTGTGTGTGTTGTCGGTGTGTGTGTGTGTGTTGTCGGTGTGTGTGTGTGTGTTGTCGGTGTGTGTGTGTGTGTGTGTTGTCGGTGTGTGTGTGTGTGTGTTGTCGGTGTGTGTGTGTGTGTTGTCGGTGTGTGTGTGTGTGTGTTGTCGGTGTGTGTGTGTGTGTGTGTGGTGTGTGTGTGTGTGTGTGTTGTCGGTGTGTGTGTGTGTGTTTGTCGGTGTGTGTGTGTGTGTGTGTGTGTGTGTGTGTGTGTGTGTGTGTTGTCGGTGTGTGTGTGTGTGTTGTCGGTGTGTGTGTGTGTGTTGTCGGTGTGTGTGTGTGTGTTGTCGGTGTGTGTGTGTGTGTGTGTTGTCGGTGTGTGTGTGTGTGTGTTGTCGGTGTGTGTGTGTGTGTGTGTGTTGTCGGTGTGTGTGTGTGTGTGTTGTCGGTGTGTGTGTGTGTGTGTGTGTGTGTGTGTGTGTGTGTGTGTGTGTGTTGTCGGTGTGTGTGTGTGTGTTGTCGGTGTGTGTGTGTGTGTTGTCGGTGTGTGTGTGTGTGTGTGTGTTGTCGGTGTGTGTGTGTGTGTGTGTGTGTGTGTGTGTGTGTGTTGTCGGTGTGTGTGTGTGTGTGTCGTGTGTGTGTGTGTGTTGTCGGTGTGTGTGTGTGTGTGTTGTCGGTGTGTGTGTGTGTGTGTGTTGTCGGTGTGTGTGTGTGTTGTCGGTGTGTGTGTGTGTGTGTGTGTGTGTGTTGTCGGTGTGTGTGTGTGTGTGTTGTCGGTGTGTGTGTGTGTGTGTTGTCGGTGTGTGTGTGTGTGTTGTCGGTGTGTGTGTGTGTGTGTGTGTGTGTGTGTGTTGTCGGTGTGTGTGTGTGTGTGTTGTCGGTGTGTGTGTGTGTGTTGTCGGTGTGTGTGTGTGTGTGTGTTGTCGGTGTGTGTGTGTGTGTGTTGTCGGTGTGTGTGTGTGTGTGTGTGTGTGTGTGTGTGTGTGTGTGTGTTGTCGGTGTGTGTGTGTGTGTGTGTTGTCGGTGTGTGTGTGTGTGTGTCGGTGTGTGTGTGTGTGTGTGTGTTGTCGGTGTGTGTGTGTGTGTGTGTGTGTGTGTGTGTGTGTGTGTGTGTGTGTTGTCGTGTGTGTGTGTGTGTGTTGTCGGTGTGTGTGTGTGTGTGTGTTGTCGGTGTGTGTGTGTGTGTTGTGTGTGTGTGTGTTGTCGGTGTGTGTGTGTGTGTTGTCGGTGTGTGTGTGTGTGTGTGTTGTCGGTGTGTGTGTGTGTGTGTGTCGGTGTGTGTGTGTGTGTGTTGTCGGTGTGTGTGTGTGTGTGTGTGTGTGTGTGTGTGTGTTGTCGGTGTGTGTGTGTGTGTGTGTGTGTGTGTGTGTGTGTGTGTGTGTGTGTGTGTGTGTGTGTTGTCGGTGTGTGTGTGTGTGTTGTCGGTGTGTGTGTGTGTGTGTTGTCGGTGTGTGTGTGTGTGTGTGTTGTCGGTGTGTGTGTGTGTGTTGTCGGTGTGTGTGTGTGTGTTGTCGGTGTGTGTGTGTGTGTGTGTGTGTGTGTGTGTGTGTGTGTGTTGTCGGTGTGTGTGTGTGTGTGTGTGTGTGTGTGTGTGTGTGTGTGTTGTCGGTGTGTGTGTGTGTGTTGTCGGTGTGTGTGTGTGTGTGTGTGTTGTCGGTGTGTGTGTGTGTGTGTTGTCGGTGTGTGTGTGTGTGTGTTGTCGGTGTGTGTGTGTGTGTGTGTTGTCGGTGTGTGTGTGTGTGTTGTCGGTGTGTGTGTGTGTGTTGTCGGTGTGTGTGTGTGTGTGTGTGTGTGTGTGTGTGTGTGTTGTGTGTGTGTGTGTGTGTGTTGTCGGTGTGTGTGTGTGTTGTCGGTGTGTGTGTGTGTGTGTTGTCGGTGTGTGTGTGTGTGTGTGTTGTCGGTGTGTGTGTGTGTGTGTTGTCGGTGTGTGTGTGTGTGTTGTCGGTGTGTGTGTGTGTGTGTGTGTGTGTGTGTGTGTGTGTGTGTGTGTGTGTGTGTGTGTGTGTGTGTGTGTGTGTGTGTGTGTTGTCGGTGTGTGTGTGTGTGTTGTCGGTGTGTGTGTGTGTGTTGTCGGTGTGTGTGTGTGTGTGTTGTCGGTGTGTGTGTGTGTGTTGTCGTGTGTGTGTGTGTGTGTTGTCGGTGTGTGTGTGTGTGTGTTGTCGGTGTGTGTGTGTGTGTGTGTTGTCGGTGTGTGTGTGTGTGTTGTCGGTGTGTGTGTGTGTGTGTGTGTCGGTGTGTGTGTGTGTGTTGTCGGTGTGTGTGTGTGTGTGTTGTCGGTGTGTGTGTGTGTGTGTTGTCGGTGTGTGTGTGTGTGTGTGTGTGTGTGTGTGTGTGTGTGTGTGTGTTGTCGGTGTGTGTGTGTGTGTGTGTGTTGTCGGTGTGTGTGTGTGTGTGTGTTGTCGGTGTGTGTGTGTGTGTGTTGTCGGTGTGTGTGTGTGTGTTGTCGGTGTGTGTGTGTGTGTGTTGTCGGTGTGTGTGTGTGTGTGTTTGTCGGTGTGTGTGTGTGTGTGTTGTCGGTGTGTGTGTGTGTGTGTTGTCGGTGTGTGTGTGTGTGTGTTGTCGGTGTGTGTGTGTGTGTTGTCGGTGTGTGTGTGTGTGTTGTCGGTGTGTGTGTGTGTGTGTGTGTGTGTGTGTGTGTGTGTGTGTGTTGTCGGTGTGTGTGTGTGTGTGTTGTCGTGTGTGTGTGTGTGTGTGTGTTGTCGGTGTGTGTGTGTGTGTTGTCGGTGTGTGTGTGTGTGTTGTCGGTGTGTGTGTGTGTGTGTGTTGTCGGTGTGTGTGTGTGTGTGTGTGTGTGTGTGTGTGTGTTGTCGGTGTGTGTGTGTGTGTGTCGGTGTGTGTGTGTGTGTGTGTTGTCGGTGTGTGTGTGTGTGTGTGTGTGTGTGTGTGTGTGTGTGTGTGTGTGTGTGTGTGTGTGTGTGTGTGTTGTCGGTGTGTGTGTGTGTGTGTTGTCGGTGTGTGTGTGTGTGTGTGTGTGTGTGTGTGTGTGTGTGTGTGTGTTGTCGGTGTGTGTGTGTGTGTGTGTTGTCGTGTGTGTGTGTGTGTGTGTGTGTGTGTGTGTGTGTGTGTGTGTTGTCGGTGTGTGTGTGTGTGTGTTGTCGGTGTGTGTGTGTGTGTGTTGTCGTGTGTGTGTGTGTGTGTGTTGTCGGTGTGTGTGTGTGTGTGTGTGTGTGTGTGTGTGTGTGTGTGTTGTCGGTGTGTGTGTGTGTGTTGTCGGTGTGTGTGTGTGTTGTCGGTGTGTGTGTGTGTGTGTGTGTGTGTGTGTTGTCGGTGTGTGTGTGTGTGTTGTCGGTGTGTGTGTGTGTGTGTTGTCGGTGTGTGTGTGTGTGTGTTGTCGGTGTGTGTGTGTGTGTGTGTGTGTGTGTGTTGTGGTGTGTGTGTGTGTGTTGTCGGTGTGTGTGTGTGTGTGTGTTGTCGGTGTGTGTGTGTGTGTTGTCGGTGTGTGTGTGTGTGTGTTGTCGGTGTGTGTGTGTGTGTGTGTGTTGTCGGTGTGTGTGTGTGTGTGTGTGTGTGTGTGTTGTCGGTGTGTGTGTGTGTGTTGTCGTGTGTGTGTGTGTTGTCGGTGTGTGTGTGTGTGTGTTGTCGGTGTGTGTGTGTGTGTGTGTTGTCGGTGTGTGTGTGTGTTGTCGGTGTGTGTGTTGTCGGTGTGTGTGTGTGTGTTGTCGGTGTGTGTGTGTGTGTTGTCGGTGTGTGTGTGTGTGTGTTTGTCGGTGTGTGTGTGTGTGTGTTGTCGGTGTGTGTGTGTGTGTGTTGTCGGTGTGTGTGTGTGTGTTGTCGGTGTGTGTGTGTGTGTGTGTGTGTGTGTGTGTGTTGTCGGTGTGTGTGTGTGTGTGTGTTGTCGGTGTGTGTGTGTGTGTGTTGTCGGTGTGTGTGTGTGTGTTGTCGGTGTGTGTGTGTGTGTGTTGTCGGTGTGTGTGTGTGTGTGTGTGTGTGTGTGTGTGTGTGTGTGTGTGTGTGTGTGTGTGTGTGTGTGTTGTCGGTGTGTGTGTGTGTGTGTGTGTGTGTGTGTGTGTGTGTGTTGTCGGTGTGTGTGTGTGTGTTGTCGGTGTGTGTGTGTGTGTGTGTCGGTGTGTGTGTGTGTGTGTGTGTGTGTGTGTGTGTGTGTGTGTGTGTTGTCGGTGTGTGTGTGTGTGTGTGTGTGTGTGTGTGTGTGTGTTGTCGGTGTGTGTGTGTGTGTGTTGTCGGTGTGTGTGTGTGTGTGTGTGTGTGTTGTCGGTGTGTGTGTGTGTGTTGTCGGTGTGTGTGTGTGTGTGTTGTCGGTGTGTGTGTGTGTGTGTTGTCGGTGTGTGTGTGTGTGTGTGTGTGTGTGTGTGTGTGTGTGTTGTCGGTGTGTGTGTGTGTGTGTGTTGTCGGTGTGTGTGTGTGTGTGTGTGTGTGTGTGTGTGTGTGTGTGTGTGTGTGTGTGTGTGTGTGTGTGTTGTCGGTGTGTGTGTGTGTGTGTGTGTGTGTGTGTGTGTGTGTGTGTGTGTGTTGTGTGTGTGTGTGTGTGTGTGTTGTCGGTGTGTGTGTGTGTGTTGTCGGTGTGTGTGTGTGTGTGTGTGTGTGTGTGTGTGTGTGTGTGTGTGTGTGTGTGTGTGTGTGTGTGTGTGTGTGTGTGTGTTGTCGGTGTGTGTGTGTGTGTTGTCGGTGTGTGTGTGTGTGTTGTCGGTGTGTGTGTGTGTGTGTGTGTTGTCGGTGTGTGTGTGTGTGTGTTGTCGGTGTGTGTGTGTGTGTTGTCGGTGTGTGTGTGTGTGTGTGTCGGTGTGTGTGTGTGTGTGTGTGTGTGTGTGTGTGTGTGTTGTCGGTGTGTGTGTGTGTTGTCGTGTGTGTGTGTGTGTTGTCGGTGTGTGTGTGTGTGTGTTGTCGGTGTGTGTGTGTGTGTGTGTGTGTGTGTGTGTGTGTGTGTGTTGTCGGTGTGTGTGTGTGTGTGTGTGTGTGTGTGTTGTCGGTGTGTGTGTGTGTGTTGTCGGTGTGTGTGTGTGTGTGTGTTGTCGGTGTGTGTGTGTGTGTTGTCGGTGTGTGTGTGTGTGTGTTGTCGGTGTGTGTGTGTGTGTTGTCGGTGTGTGTGTGTGTGTGTTGTCGTGTGTGTGTGTGTGTGTGTGTGTGTGTGTGTGTTGTCGGTGTGTGTGTGTGTGTGTGTGTGTGTGTGTGTGTGTGTGTGTGTGTGTGTGTGTGTGTGTGTGTTGTCGGTGTGTGTGTGTGTGTGTTGTCGGTGTGTGTGTGTGTGTGTGTTGTCGGTGTGTGTGTGTGTGTGTTGTGTGTGTGTGTGTGTGTGTGTGTGTGTGTTGTCGGTGTGTGTGTGTGTGTGTTGTCGGTGTGTGTGTGTGTGTTGTCGGTGTGTGTGTGTGTGTGTGTCGGTGTGTGTGTGTGTTGTCGGTGTGTGTGTGTGTGTGTGTGTGTGTGTGTGTGTGTGTGTGTTGTCGGTGTGTGTGTGTGTGTTGTCGGTGTGTGTGTGTGTGTGTGTTGTCGGTGTGTGTGTGTGTGTTGTCGGTGTGTGTGTGTGTGTTGTCGGTGTGTGTGTGTGTGTGTGTGTGTGTGTGTGTGTGTTGTGTGTGTGTGTGTGTGTGTGTTGTCGGTGTGTGTGTGTGTGTTGTCGGTGTGTGTGTGTGTGTGTGTTGTCGGTGTGTGTGTGTGTGTGTGTGTGTGTGTGTGTGTGTGTGTGTGTTGTGTGTGTGTGTGTGTGTGTTGTCGGTGTGTGTGTGTGTGTGTTGTCGGTGTGTGTGTGTGTGTTGTCGGTGTGTGTGTGTGTGTTGTCGGTGTGTGTGTGTGTGTGTGTGTGTGTGTGTGTGTGTGTGTTGTCGGTGTGTGTGTGTGTGTTGTCGGTGTGTGTGTGTGTGTGTGTGTGTCGTGTGTGTGTGTGTGTGTTGTCGGTGTGTGTGTGTGTGTGTTGTCGGTGTGTGTGTGTGTGTGTTGCGGTGTGTGTGTGTGTGTGTGTGTGTGTGTGTGTTGTCGGTGTGTGTGTGTGTGTTGTCGGTGTGTGTGTGTGTGTGTGTTGTCGGTGTGTGTGTGTGTGTGTGTGTGTGTGTGTGTGTGTGTGTGTGTTGTCGGTGTGTGTGTGTGTGTGTGTCGTGTGTGTGTGTGTGTGTGTTGTCGGTGTGTGTGTGTGTGTGTGTTGTCGGTGTGTGTGTGTGTGTTGTCGGTGTGTGTGTGTGTGTGTGTGTGTGTGTGTGTGTGTGTGTGTGTGTGTTGTCGGTGTGTGTGTGTGTGTTGTCGGTGTGTGTGTGTGTGTTGTCGGTGTGTGTGTGTGTGTGTGTTGTCGGTGTGTGTGTGTGTGTTGTCGGTGTGTGTGTGTGTGTGTTGTCGGTGTGTGTGTGTGTGTGTTGTCGGTGTGTGTGTGTGTGTGTTGTCGGTGTGTGTGTGTGTGTGTGTTGTCGGTGTGTGTGTGTGTGTGTGTGTCGGTGTGTGTGTGTGTGTGTTGTCGGTGTGTGTGTGTGTGTGTTGTCGGTGTGTGTGTGTGTGTGTGTGTGTGTGTGTGTGTTGTCGTGTGTGTGTGTGTGTGTGTGTGTGTGTGTTGTCGGTGTGTGTGTGTGTGTGTCGGTGTGTGTGTGTGTGTGTGTGTGTGTGTGTGTGTGTGTGTGTGTGTGTGTTGTCGGTGTGTGTGTGTGTGTGTTGTCGGTGTGTGTGTGTGTGTGTTGTCGGTGTGTGTGTGTGTGTTGTCGGTGTGTGTGTGTGTGTGTGTGTGTGTGTGTGTGTGTGTGTGTGTGTTGTCGGTGTGTGTGTGTGTGTGTGTTTGTCGGTGTGTGTGTGTGTTGTCGGTGTGTGTGTGTGTGTGTGTGTGTGTGTGTGTGTGTGTTGTCGGTGTGTGTGTGTGTGTTGTCGGTGTGTGTGTGTGTGTTGTCGGTGTGTGTGTGTGTGTGTGTGTGTGTGTGTGTGTGTGTGTGTGTGTGTGTGTGTTGTCGTGTGTGTGTGTGTGTGTTGTCGGTGTGTGTGTGTGTTGTCGGTGTGTGTGTGTGTGTGTTGTCGGTGTGTGTGTGTGTGTGTGTTGTCGGTGTGTGTGTGTGTGTTGTCGGTGTGTGTGTGTGTTGTGTGTGTGTGTGTTGTCGGTGTGTGTGTGTGTGTGTTGTCGGTGTGTGTGTGTGTGTGTGTTGTCGTGTGTGTGTGTGTGTTGTCGGTGTGTGTGTGTGTGTGTGTGTGTGGTGTGTGTGTGTGTGTGTGTGTTGTCGGTGTGTGTGTGTGTGTGTTGTCGGTGTGTGTGTGTGTGTGTTGTCGGTGTGTGTGTGTGTGTGTGTTGTCGGTGTGTGTGTGTGTGTGTTGTCGGTGTGTGTGTGTGTGTGTGTTGTCGGTGTGTGTGTGTGTGTGTGTTGTCGGTGTGTGTGTGTGTGTTGTCGGTGTGTGTGTGTGTGTGTTGTCGGTGTGTGTGTGTGTGTGTGTGTGTGTGTGTGTGTGTGTGTGTGTGTTGTCGGTGTGTGTGTGTGTGTGTTGTCGGTGTGTGTGTGTGTGTGTGTTGTCGGTGTGTGTGTGTGTGTGTGTCGGTGTGTGTGTGTGTGTTGTCGGTGTGTGTGTGTGTGTTGTCGGTGTGTGTGTGTGTGTGTGTGTGTGTGTTGTCGGTGTGTGTGTGTGTGTTGTCGGTGTGTGTGTGTGTGTGTTGTCGGTGTGTGTGTGTGTGTGTCGGTGTGTGTGTGTGTGTGTTGTCGGTGTGTGTGTGTGTGTTGTCGGTGTGTGTGTGTGTGTTGTCGGTGTGTGTGTGTGTTGTCGGTGTGTGTGTGTGTGTTTGTCGGTGTGTGTGTGTGTGTGTTGTCGGTGTGTGTGTGTGTGTGTGTTGTCGGTGTGTGTGTGTGTGTGTGTGGTGTGTGTGTGTGTGTTGTCGGTGTGTGTGTGTGTGTGTGTGTGTGTGTGTGTGTGTGTGTGTTGTCGGTGTGTGTGTGTGTGTGTTGTCGGTGTGTGTGTGTGTGTGTGTTGTCGGTGTGTGTGTGTGTGTTGTCGGTGTGTGTGTGTGTGTGTTGTCGGTGTGTGTGTGTGTGTTGTCGGTGTGTGTGTGTGTGTTGTCGGTGTGTGTGTGTGTGTGTGTGTGTGTGTGTGTGTGTTGTCGGTGTGTGTGTGTGTGTTGTCGGTGTGTGTGTGTGTGTGTTGTCGGTGTGTGTGTGTGTGTGTTGTCGGTGTGTGTGTGTGTGTGTGTGTGTGTGTGTGTGTGTGTTGTCGGTGTGTGTGTGTGTGTGTTGTCGGTGTGTGTGTGTGTGTGTGTCGGTGTGTGTGTGTGTGTGTGTTGTCGGTGTGTGTGTGTGTGTTGTCGTGTGTGTGTGTGTGTGTGTGTGTGTGTGTGTGTGTTGTCGGTGTGTGTGTGTGTGTTGTCGGTGTGTGTGTGTGTGTGTGTTGTCGGTGTGTGTGTGTGTGTGTTGTCGGTGTGTGTGTGTGTGTGTGTGTGTGTGTGTGTGTGTGTGTGTGTGTGTGTGTGTGTGTGTTGTCGGTGTGTGTGTGTGTGTTGTCGGTGTGTGTGTGTGTGTGTGTGTCGGTGTGTGTGTGTGTGTGTTGTCGGTGTGTGTGTGTGTGTGTGTGTGTGTGTGTGTGTGTGTGTGTGTGTGTGTGTGTGTGTGTGTCGGTGTGTGTGTGTGTGTGTGTGTTGTGTGTGTGTGTGTGTGTGTGTTGTCGTGTGTGTGTGTGTGTGTTGTCGGTGTGTGTGTGTGTGTGTGTGTGTCGTGTGTGTGTGTGTGTGTTGTCGGTGTGTGTGTGTGTGTGTTGTCGTGTGTGTGTGTGTGTTGTCGGTGTGTGTGTGTGTTGTCGGTGTGTGTGTGTGTGTGTGTGTGTGTGTGTGTGTGTGTGTGTGTTGTCGGTGTGTGTGTGTGTGTTGTCGGTGTGTGTGTGTGTGTGTGTTGTCGGTGTGTGTGTGTGTGTGTGTTGTCGTGTGTGTGTGTGTGTTGTCGGTGTGTGTGTGTGTGGGTGTGTGTGTGTGTGTGTGTTGTCGGTGTGTGTGTGTGTGTGTTGTCGGTGTGTGTGTGTGTGTGTTGTCGGTGTGTGTGTGTGTGTGTGTGTGTGTGTGTGTGTGTTGTCGGTGTGTGTGTGTGTGTGTGTGTGTGTGTGTGTGTGTTGTCGGTGTGTGTGTGTGTGTTGTCGGTGTGTGTGTGTGTGTGTGTGTGTGTGTGTGTGTGTGTTGTCGGTGTGTGTGTGTGTGTGTGTGTGTGTGTGTTGTCGTGTGTGTGTGTGTGTTGTCGGTGTGTGTGTGTGTGTTGTCGGTGTGTGTGTGTGTGTGTTTGTCGTGTGTGTGTGTGTGTGTTGTCGGTGTGTGTGTGTGTGTGTTGTCGGTGTGTGTGTGTGTGTTGTCGGTGTGTGTGTGTGTGTGTGTGTGTGTGTGTGTTGTCGGTGTGTGTGTGTGTGTGTGTGTTGTCGGTGTGTGTGTGTGTGTGTGTGTGTGTGTGTGTGTGTGTGTGTGTGTGTGTGTTGTGTGTGTGTGTGTGTGTGTTGTCGGTGTGTGTGTGTGTGTGTTGTCGGTGTGTGTGTGTGTGTTGTCGGTGTGTGTGTGTGTGTGTGTGTGTCGGTGTGTGTGTGTGTTGTCGGTGTGTGTGTGTGTGTGTGTGTGTGTGTGTGTGTGTGTGTGTGTGTTGTCGGTGTGTGTGTGTGTGTGTTGTCGGTGTGTGTGTGTGTGTGTTGTCGGTGTGTGTGTGTGTGTGTTTCGGTGTGTGTGTGTGTGTTGTCGGTGTGTGTGTGTGTGTGTGTGTGTGTGTGTGTGTGTGTGTGTGTTGTCGGTGTGTGTGTGTGTGTTGTCGGTGTGTGTGTGTGTGTGTGTTGTCGGTGTGTGTGTGTGTGTGTTGTCGGTGTGTGTGTGTGTGTGTTGTCGGTGTGTGTGTGTGTGTGTGTGTGTGTGTGTGTGTGTGTGTTGTCGGTGTGTGTGTGTGTGTTGTCGGTGTGTGTGTGTGTGTGTTGTCGGTGTGTGTGTGTGTGTGTGTGTTGTCGGTGTGTGTGTGTGTGTGTTGTCGGTGTGTGTGTGTGTGTGTTTGTCGGTGTGTGTGTGTGTGTGTTGTCGGTGTGTGTGTGTGTGTTGTCGGTGTGTGTGTGTGTGTGTTGTCGGTGTGTGTGTGTGTGTTGTCGGTGTGTGTGTGTGTGTGTGTCGGTGTGTGTGTGTGTGTGTGTGTGTGTGTGTGTGTGTGTGTGTGTGTGTGTGTGTGTTGTCGGTGTGTGTGTGTGTTGTCGGTGTGTGTGTGTGTGTGTTGTCGGTGTGTGTGTGTGTGTGTGTGTTGTGTGTGTGTGTGTGTGTGTGTGTGTGTGTGTGTGTGTGTGTGTGTGTGTGTGTTGTCGTTGTGTGTGTGTGTGTGTGTTGTCGGTGTGTGTGTGTGTGTTGTCGGTGTGTGTGTGTGTGTTGTCGTGTGTGTGTGTGTGTGTTGTCGGTGTGTGTGTGTGTGTGTGTGTGTGTGTGTGTGTGTGTGTGTGTGTTGTCGGTGTGTGTGTGTGTGTTGTCGGTGTGTGTGTGTGTGTTGTCGGTGTGTGTGTGTGTGTGTTGTCGGTGTGTGTGTGTGTGTTGTCGGTGTGTGTGTGTGTTGTCGTGTGTGTGTGTGTGTGTGTGTGTTGTCGGTGTGTGTGTGTGTGTTGTCGGTGTGTGTGTGTGTGTGTTGTCGGTGTGTGTGTGTGTGTGTTTCGGTGTGTGTGTGTGTGTTGTCGGTGTGTGTGTGTGTGTTGTCGTGTGTGTGTGTGTGTGTTGTCGGTGTGTGTGTGTGTGTGTTGTCGGTGTGTGTGTGTGTGTGTTGTCGGTGTGTGTGTGTGTGTGTGTGTGTGTGTGTGTGTGTGTGTGTTGTCGGTGTGTGTGTGTGTGTGTTGTCCGGTGTGTGTGTGTGTGTGTGTGTGTGTGTGTGTGTGTGTGTGTGTGTGTTGTCGGTGTGTGTGTGTGTGTGTGTCGGTGTGTGTGTGTGTGTTGTCGGTGTGTGTGTGTGTGTGTTGTCGGTGTGTGTGTGTGTGTGTGTTGCCGGTGTGTGTGTGTGTGTGTGTTGTCGGTGTGTGTGTGTGTGTTGTCGGTGTGTGTGTGTGTGTGTGTTGTCGGTGTGTGTGTGTTGTCGGTGTGTGTGTGTGTGTTGTGTGTGTGTGTGTGTGTGTGTTGTCGGTGTGTGTGTGTGTGTGTTGTCGGTGTGTGTGTGTGTGTGTGTGTGTGTGTTGTCGGTGTGTGTGTGTGTGTTTGTCGGTGTGTGTGTGTGTGTTGTCGGTGTGTGTGTGTGTGTGTCGGTGTGTGTGTGTGTGTTGTCGGTGTGTGTGTGTGTGTCGGTGTGTGTGTGTGTGTGTTGTCGGTGTGTGTGTGTGTGTTGTCGGTGTGTGTGTGTGTGTTGTGTGTTGTCGGTGTGTGTGTGTGTGTTGTCGGTGTGTGTGTGTGTGTGTTGTCGGTGTGTGTGTGTGTGTGTCGTGTGTGTGTGTGTGTTGTCGGTGTGTGTGTGTGTGTTGTCGGTGTGTGTGTGTGTGTTGTCGGTGTGTGTGTGTGTGTGTGTTGTCGGTGTGTGTGTGTGTGTGTTGTCGGTGTGTGTGTGTGTTGTGTGTGTGTGTGTGTGTGTGTGTGTGTGTGTGTGTTGTCGGTGTGTGTGTGTGTGTTGTCGGTGTGTGTGTGTGTGTGTGTGTGTGTGTGTGTGTGTGTGTGTTGTCGGTGTGTGTGTGTGTGTGTGTGTGTGTGTGTGTGTGTGTGTGTGTGTTGTCGGTGTGTGTGTGTGTGTTGTCGGTGTGTGTGTGTGTGTGTGTGTTGTCGGGTGTGTGTGTGTGTTGTCGGTGTGTGTGTGTGTGTGTGTTGTCGGTGTGTGTGTGTGTGTTGTCGGTGTGTGTGTGTGTGTGTGTTGTGGTGTGTGTGTGTTGTCGGTGTGTGTGTGTGTGTGTTGTCGGTGTGTGTGTGTGTGTTGTCGGTGTGTGTGTGTGTGTTGTCGGTGTGTGTGTGTGTGTGTGTGTTGTCGGTGTGTGTGTGTGTGTGTTGTCGGTGTGTGTGTGTGTGTGTTGTCGGTGTGTGTGTGTGTGTGTGTTGTCGGTGTGTGTGTGTGTGTGTGTGTGTGTGTGTGTGTGTGTGTGTGTGTGTGTGTCGTGTGTGTGTGTTGTCGGTGTGTGTGTGTGTGTGTTGTCGGTGTGTGTGTGTGTGTGTGTGTGTCGTGTGTGTGTGTGTGTTGTCGTGTGTGTGTGTGTGTGTGTGTGTGTGTGTGTGTTGTCGGTGTGTGTGTGTGTGTTGTCGGTGTGTGTGTGTGTGTGTTGTCGGTGTGTGTGTGTGTGTGTTGTCGGTGTGTGTGTGTGTGTTGTCGGTG
>NW_025549824.1:0-5000 GCF_905237065.1 Salmo salar | reverse complement strand
GTGTGTGTGTTGTCGGTTTGTGTGTGTGTGTGTGTGTTGTGGTGTGTGTGTGTTTTGTCGGTGTGTGTGTGTGTGTGTGTTGTCGGTGTGTGTGTGTGTGTTTTGTCGGGTGTGTGTGTGTGTGTTTTGTCGGTGTGTGTGTGTGTGTGTGTGTGTTGTCGGTGTGTGTTATTTGTCGGTGTGTGTGTGTGTGTGTTTGTTTTTTTTTTATTTTTTTTGTTTTGGTTGTGTGTGTGTTATTGTATTTTTGTTTATTGTGTTTTGTGTGTTTGGTTTGTGTGTGATGTCGGTTTGTGTGTTTTTGGTGTGTGTGTGTGTGTTTGTTGTCTGTGTGTGTTTTTTGTTGTCGTGTGTGTGTGTTATTTTTATGTGTGTGTGTGTGTGTTGTGTTTTTGTGTGTAGTTTATTTGTCGTGTGTGTGTGTGTGTGTGTGTTTGTTGTGTTGTTTGTTTTGTTGTGTTTGTTTTGTGTGTTGTGTTGTGTGTGTGTGTGTGTGTGTTTGTTGTTTGTGTGTGTATGTTTTGTGTCGGTGTGTGTGTATTTTGGTTGTTTGAGTGTGTGTTTCCCTTGTGTGTGTGTGTGTTTTCGTGTTTTTTTGTGTGTTGTGTGTGTGTGTGTGTGTGTTTTGTGTGTGTGTGTGTGTTTGTCCGGTGTGTGTGTGTGTGTGTTGTGTGTATTTGTTGTCCCGTTGTGTGTGTGTGTGTTGTGGGGTGTGTGTGTGTATTGTGTTTTGTCGGTGTGTGTGTGTGTTTATTACGGTGTGTGTGTGTGTGTTTGTCGGTGTGTGTGTGTGTGTGTTGTGGAGTGTGTGTGTTTGTTGGTGTGTGTTGTTGTTGTTTTTTTTGTTGTGTGTGTGTTGTCTGTTGTTGTTTTTTTTTTTTTTTTTTTTTTGTTGTTTTTTTGTTGTTGTTTTTTGTTGTGTGTGTTTGTGTTTGTGTGTTGTGTTGTGGTTTGTGTGTGTGTTTGTCTGTTTTGTTGTTGTCGTGTTTGTTTTTTGTTGTCGTTTGTGTTTGTTTGTCGTGTGTGTGTGTGTGTTTGTCGTTTGTTTGTGTTTGTGTGTGTTGTGTGTGTGTGTGTGTTTCTTTTTGTGTGTGTGTGTTTCTTTTGTTGTGTGTTTTGGTGTGTGTGTGTTTGTTTTTTTTTTTTTGTTTTTTTTTTTTTTTTTTTTTTTTTTTGTTTTTGTTGTTGTCGGTGTGTGTGTGTGTTTTTGTTTTTTTTGTGTGTGTGTGTGTTTCGGTGTTGTTGTTTTTTTTTTTTTTTTTTTCTTTTTTTTCTTTTTTGTTTTCTTTTGTGTGTGTTTCTGTGTGTGTGTGTGTTTGTGTGTGTGTTTTGTGTTTTGTTTTTTTTTTGTGTTTTTTTTTCTTTGTTTTTTTTTTTTTTTTTTTTTTTTTTTTTGTTTTTTTTTTTTTCTGTGTTGTGTGTGTGTTGTTTGTGTGTGTTTTTTTTTTTGTTTTTGTGTGTGTGTGTGTGTGTGTGTTGTGTTTGTGTTTTTTTTCGTTTGTTTGTTTTTTCTTGTTTTTTTTTTTTGTGTGTGTGTTGTTGGTGTGTGTTGTGTTTTTCTTTTTTTGTGTGTTGTCGTGTTTTTTTTTTTTTTTTTTTTTGTGTTTTTGTTGTTTGTTTGTTTTTGTTTGTTTTTGTTTTTGTGTGTGTGTGTGTGTTGTTGTTGTTGTGTGTGTGTGTTTGTTGGTGTGTGTGTTTTGTTTGTTGTTGTGTGTGTTTGTGTGTGTGTGTGTTGTGTGTTGTCGGTGTGTGTGTGTGTGTGTGTGTGTGTTTTTGTCTGTGTGTGTGTGTGTGTTGTCGGTGTTTTGTTTTGTGTTTTGTTTTTTGTGTTGTTGTTGTTGTTGTTGTTTTTTTGTTGTGTGTTTGTTGTGTGTGTGTTTGTTTTGTTTGTGTGTTTGTCGGTGTGTGTTTTGTGTTTTGTGTGTGTGTGTGTTTCGTTTGTGTGTTTTTTGTGTGTGTGTGTTGTCGTGTGTGTGTGTGTGTTGTTTTTGTGTGTGTGTGTTGTGTGTGTGTGTGTGTGTTGTCGGTGTGTGTGTGTGTGTTTTTGTTTGTGTGTGTTTTTTCGGTGTGTGTTTTGTGTTTGTTGTTTTTTTGTTTTTGTGTGTGTGTGTGTGTTTTCTTGTTTTTTGTTTTGGTGTGTGTGTTGTTGTTTGTTTGTTGTTTTTTTTTTTTGTGTGTGTTTTCGTGTGTGTGTGTGTGTTTGGTGTGTGTTGTGTGTTGTCGGTGTGTGTGTGTGTTTTTGTCGGTGTGTGTGTGTGTGTGTTTTGGTGTGTGTGTGTGTGTTGTTTTGTGTGTTTGTTTTTTGTTTTTGTTTGTGTTTTTTTGTTGTGTTTTTTTGTGTGTGTGTTTGTTTCGTTGTTTTTTTTGTGTTGTTTTTTTCTTTTTTTTGTTGTTTGTGTGTGTGTGTTTTCGGTGTTGTTGTGTTGTTTGTGTGTGTTGTGTGTTTTTTTTTTTTTTTTTGTGTGTGTGTTGTGTGTTGTGTGTTGTTTGTCGGTGTGTGTGTGTGTTGTGTTGTCTGTTGTTTTTTTTTTTTTTTGTGTGTTTGTGTGTTGTGTGTGTTTTTTGTGTGTGTGTTTTGTGTGTTGTGTTGTCGGTGTGTGTGTGTGTGTTTCGTGTGTGTGTGTGTTTTGTGTGTGTGTGTGTTTTTTTTGTGTTGTGTGTTTTTTGTGTGTGTTTTTTTTTGTTTCGTGTTTTTTGTTTTCGTGTTGTTTTTGTCGTGTGTGTGTGTTTGTGTGTTGTGTGTGTGTTGTCGTGTGTGTGTGTGTGTTTGTGTGTGTTGTGTTGTTTTCGTGTTGTTTTTTGTGTGTGTTGTCTGTGTGTGTGTTGTTTTTGTGTGTTTGTTTGTTGTTTGTTTTCTGTGTGTGTTGTTGTTTGGTGTGTGTTTGTTTGTCGGTGTTTGTGTGTGTTGTTGTTTTTTTTTTTTGTTTGTGTGTGTGTTTGTGTGTGTTTTGTTGTGTGTGTGTGTTTTTTGTTGTTTGTGTGTTGTTTCGGTGTGTGTGTGTGTTGTTGTTTTTTGTTTTTTTGTGTGTGTGTTTTTCGGTGTGTGTGTTTTTTGTGTGTGTGTTTTGTTTTTTTTTGTTGTGTGTTTTTTTGTGTTTTTGTTGTTGTTTTGTTTTTTTTTGTGTGTGTGTTTGTGTGTGTGTTTTTGTTTTTGTGTTGTGTTTTTGTTTTTTGTGTGTTGTGTGTTTTTGTGTGTGTGTGTTGTTGTGTGTGTGTGTGTTGTCGTGTGTGTTTTGTTTGTTGTTGTGTGTGTTGTGTGTTTGTCGGTGTGTGTGTGTGTGTGTTGTGTGTGTGTGTGTTGTGTGTTGTTTGTGTTTGTTGTGTGTGTGTGTTGTTTTTGTGTTGTGTTTTTTGTTGTTTTCGTGTGTGTGTGTGTGTTTGTCGTGTTTTTTTTTGTTGTGTTGTTGTTGTGTGTGTGTGTGTGTTTTGGTGTTGTGTGTTGTGTGTGTGTGTGTGTGTGTGTGTGTGTTGTCGGTGTGTGTGTGTGTGTTGTTTTTGTTTGTGTTTGTGTGTGTGTGTGTTTTTTGTGTGTTTTGTTTGTTTTGTGTTGTGTTTTTTTGTGTGTGTTTGTTTTGTGTGTTGTTGTGTGTGTGTTTGTGTGTTGTCGGTTGTTGTGTGTGTGTTGTTGTGTGTGTGTGTGTGTTTTTTTGTTGTTTGTTTTGTGTGTTGTTTTTTTGTTGTTGTTTCTGTGTGTGTTGTTTTTTTTTGTTTTGTGTGTTGTTTTGTCGTGTGTGTGTGTGTGTTGTTGTCTGTGTGTGTGTGTTTTTGTTGTTGTTTTTTGTTGTTTTTTTTTGTTTTTGTTGTTTTTTTTTTGTGTGTTTTTTTGTTGTGTGTGTGTTGTGTGTTTGTTGTTTGTGTTGTGTGTTTTTGTTGTTGTGTGTTTTTTGTGTGTGTGTTTTTTTGTGTGTTGTTTTCGGTGTGTTTGTTTTTTTGTTTTTGTTTGTTGTGTGTGTTGTGTGTGTGTTGTGGTGTTGTGTGTTTTTTTGTTTTTTTTTGTTGTGTGTTGTTTTTTTGTTTGTGTGTTGTTTTGTGTGTGTGTGTGTTTGTGTGTGTTGTTGTTTTGTGTGTGTGTTTTTTGTGTGTGTGTTGTTGTGTGTGTGTGTGTTTTGTTTTTTTTTTTGTGTGTGTGTGTGTGTGTTGTGTGTGTGTGTTTTTGTGTGTGTGTGTGTTTTTTTTTGTTTTGTGTGTGTGTTTGTTGTGGTGTTTTGTGTGTGTTGTGTTTTTTTTGTTTCTGTTGTGTTTTTTTTTTTTGTGTTTGTGTTTTGTTGGTTTTTTTTGTTTGTGTTTGTGTGTGTGTTTTGTCGGTGTGTTGTTTTTTTTTTTGTTGTGTGTGTGTGTGTTTTTTGTGTGTGTGTTTTTGTTTGTTTGTGTGTTTTTTTGTGTGTGTGTTGTCGGTGTGTGTTTTTTGTTTCTTTGTTGTTTGTTGTTGTGTGTGTGTGTGTTTGTTGTGTGTTTGTGTTTGTTGTTGTTTTCTTTTTTGTTGTTTTGTTTGTTGTTTTTTTTTGTGTTGTTTGTGTTTTGTTTCTTTTTTTGTTTTGTTTTTTTTTTGTTTTGTTTGTGTGTTGTTTTGTTGTTGTGTTTGTGTGTGTGTGTGTTTTTGTTTTGTTGTTGTTTTGTTGTTGTTGTTGTTTTGTTGTTGTTGTTTTTTTTTTTTTTTGTTTTTTGTTGTTTTGTTTTTTTTGTTTTGTTGTTGTTGTGTGTGTTTGTTTGTGTGTTGTGTTGTTGTTTTGTTGTTGTGTGTGTTTTTTGTTGTTGTTTTTTTTTTGTTTTTTTTGTTGTTGTTGTTGTTGTTGTTTGTTGTTGTGTTGTTTTTTTGTTTGTTGTTTTTTTTTGTTTTTTTTGTTTTTGTTTTTTTTTTTGTTGTTGTTGTGTTGTTGTTGTTGTGTTGTTGTTGTTTTGTTTGTTGTTGTTGTTGTTGTTGTTGTTTTTTGTTTTGTTTTGTTGTGTTGTTTTTGTTGTTTTGTTGTTGTGTTTTGTTTTGTTGTTTTGTTGTTGTTGTT
>NW_025549823.1:0-178633 GCF_905237065.1 Salmo salar | reverse complement strand
ATCTGCAATTTTTGTGAAAATGGTTTTAAAATGTTTTTTTAGGCCTGTCCAGAATGTCGATTGTTCGGCATGACCGGGGTCACTGTTTTTGTGTCAAAAAATGAAAAAAGAATTCTGAGCTTTTTTTTTGAAAATGGTTCTAAAATGCTTTTTTTTAGGCCTGTCCAGAATGTCGCTAGTTCGGCATGATCGGAGTCATCGTTTTTGGTGACAAAAATAGAAATCTACAATTTTTGTGAAAATGGTTTTAAAATGTTTTTTTAGGCCTGTCCAGAATGTCGATAGTTCGGCATGATCGGAGTCATCGTTTTTAGGGACAAAATAGAAATCTGCAATTTTTTGTGAAAATGGTTTTAAAATGTTTTTTAGGCCTGTCCAGAATGTCGATAGTTCGGCATGACCGGGGTCACTGTTTTTGTGTCAAAAAATGAAAAAAAAAATTCTTAGCTTTTTTTTGAAAATGGTTCTAAAATGCTTTTTTTTAGGCCTGTCCAAAATGTCGCTAGTTCGGCATGATCGGAGTCATCGTTTTTAGCGACAAAATAGAAATCTGCAATTTTTGTGAAAATGGTTTTAAAATGTTTTTTTAGGCCTGTCCAGAATGTCGATAGTTCGGTATGACCGGGGTCACTGTTTTTGTGTCAAAAAATGAAGAAAAAAAAATCAGCCATTTTTGGTGAAAATATTTTAAAAAAAAATTTTAGGTCTGTCCAGAATGTCGCTTTTTCGGCATGATCGGAGTCAACTTTTTAGGGACAAAATAGAAATCTGCAATTTTTTGTGAAAATGGTTTTAAAATGTTTTTTTTAGGCCTGTCCAGAATGTCGATAGTTCGGCATGAATGGGGTCACTGTTTTTGTGTCAAAAAATGAAAAAAAGAATTCTGAGCTTTTTTTTTGAAAATGGTTCTAAAATGCTTTTTTTTAGGCCTGTCCAGAATGTCGCTAGTTCGGCATAACCGGGGTCACTGTTTTTGTGTCACGAAAATGAAGAAAAAAAATCTGCAATTTTTGGTGAAAATGGTTTTAAAAATTTTTTAGGCCTGTCCAGAATGTCGCTTTTCGGCATGATCGGAGTCATCGTTTTTAGGGACAAAATAGAAATCTGCAATTTTTTGTGAAAATGGTTTTAAAATGTTTTTTTAGGCCTGTCCAGAATGTCGATAGTTCGGCATGACCGGGGTCACTGTTTTTGTGTCAAAAAATGAAAAAAGAATTCTGAGCTTTTTTGAAAATGGTTCTAAAATGCTTTTTTTTAGGCCTGTCCAAAATGTCGCTTTTCGGTATGATCGGAGTCATCGTTTTTAGGGACAAAATAGAAATCTGCAATTTTTTGTGAAAATGGTTTTAAAATGTTTTTTTAGGCCTGTCCAGAATGTCGATAGTTCGGCATGACCGGGGTCACTGTTTTTGTGTCAAAAAATGAAAAAATAATTCTGAGCTTTTTTTTGAAAATGGTTCTAAAATGCTTTTTTTTAGGCCTGTCCAAAATGTCGCTAGTTCGGCATGATCGGAGTCATCGTTTTTGGTGACAAAAATAGAAATCTACAATTTTTTGTGAAAATGGTTTTAAAATGTTTTTTTAGGCCTGTCCAGAATGTCGCTAGTTTGGCATGACCGGGGTCACTGTTTTTGTGTCACGAAAATGAAGAAAAA
The DNA here is from genome assembly GCF_905237065.1 of Salmo salar. Lineage (NCBI taxonomy): Eukaryota > Metazoa > Chordata > Actinopteri > Salmoniformes > Salmonidae > Salmo > Salmo salar. Next base: position 176,978 of record NW_025549823.1, on the reverse strand, counting down.
AATCAGCAATTTTTGGTGAAAATGGTTTTAAAATGTTTTTTTAGGTCTGTCCAGAATGTCGCTTTTTCGGCATGATCGGAGTCATCGTTTTTAGGGACAAAATAGAAATCTGCAATTTTTTGTGAAAATGGTTTTAAAATGTTTTTTTAGGCCTGTCCAGAATGTCGATAGTTCGGCATGACCGGGGTCACTGTTTTTGTGTCACGAAAATGAAGAAAAAAATCAGCTATTTTTTGTGAAAATGGTTCTAAAATGCTTTTTTTTAGGCCTGTCCAAAATGTCGCTAGTTCGGCATGATCGGAGTCATCGTTTTTGGTGACAAAAATAGAAATCTACAATTTTTTGTGAAAATGGTTTTAAAATGTTTTTTTAGGCCTGTCCAGAATGTCGATAGTTCGGCATGACCGGGGTCACTGTTTTTGTGTCACGAAAATGAGAAAAAAATCTGCAATTTTTGTGAAAATGGTTCTAAAAAAATTTTTAGGCCTGTCCAGAATGTCGCTTTTTCGGCATGATCGGAGTCATCGTTTTTAGGGACAAAATAGAAATCTGCAATTTTTGTGAAAATGGTTTTAAAATGTTTTTTTAGGCCTGTCCAGAATGTCGATAGTTCGGCATGACCGGGGTCACTGTTTTTGTTTCAAAAAATGAAAAAAAGAATTCTTAGCTTTTTTTGAAAATGGTTCTAAAATGCTTTTTTTTTAGGCCTGTCCAAAATGTCGCTTTTTCGGCATGATCGGAGTCATCGTTTTTAGCGACAAAATAGAAATCTGCAATTTTTTGTGAAAATGGTTTTAAAATGTTTTTTTAGGCCTGTCCAGAATGTCGATAGTTCGGTATGACCGGGGTCACTGTTTTTGTGTCAAAAAATGAAGAAAAAAAAATCAGCCATTTTTGGTGAAAATATTTTTTAAATTTTTTTTTAGGCCTGTCCAGAATGTCGCTTTTTCGGCATGATCGGAGTCAACTTTTTTAGGGACAAAATAGAAATCTGCAATTTTTTGTGAAAATGGTTTTAAAATGTTTTTTTAGGCCTGTCCAGAATGTCGATAGTTCGGCATGAATGGGGTCACTGTTTTTGTGTCAAAAAATGAAAAAAGAATTCTGAGCTTTTTTTTGAAAATGGTTCTAAAATGCTTTTTTTTAGGCCTGTCCAGAATGTCGCTAGTTCGGCATAACCGGGGTCACTGTTTTTGTGTCACGAAAATGAAGAAAAAAAATCTGCAATTTTTGGTGAAAATGGTTTTAAAATTTTTTTAGGCCTGTCCAGAATGTCGCTTTTTCGGCATGATCGGAGTCATCGTTTTTAGGGACAAAATAGAAATCTGCAATTTTTTGTGAAAATGGTTTTAAAATGTTTTTTTAGGCCTGTCCAGAATGTCGATAGTTCGGCATGACCGGGGTCACTGTTTTTGTGTCAAAAAATGAAAAAAGAATTCTGAGCTTTTTTTTGAAAATGGTTTTAAAATGTTTTTTTAGGCCTGTCCAGAATGTCGATAGTTCGGCATGATCGGAGTCATCGTTTTTGGTGACAAAAATAGAAATCTACAATTTTTGTGAAAATGGTTTTAAAATGTTTTTTTAGGCCTGTCCAGAATGTCGCTAGTTTGGCATGACCGGGATCACTGTTTTTGTGTCACGAAAATGAAGAAAAAAAAATCAGCAATTTTTGGTGAAAATGGTTTTAAAATGTTTTTTTTAGGTCTGTCCAGAATGTCGCTAGTTCGGCATGATCGGAGTCATCGTTTTTGGTGACAAAAATAGAAATCTACAATTTTTTGTGAAAATGGTTTTAAAATGTTTTTTTAGGCCTGTCCAGAATGTCGATAGTTCGGCATGACCGGGGTCACTGTTTTTGTGTCACGAAAATGAAGAAAAAAAAATCAGCAATTTTTGGTGAAAATGGTTTTAAAATGTTTTTTTAGGTCTGTCCAGAATGTCGCTTTTTCGGCATGATCGGAGTCATCGTTTTTAGGGACAAAATAGAAATCTGCAATTTTTTGTGAAAATGGTTTTAAAATGTTTTTTTAGGCCTGTCCAGAATGTCGATAGTTCGGCATGACCGGGGTCACTGTTTTTGTGTCAAAAAATGAAAAAAAGAATTCTGAGCTTTTTTTTTGAAAATGGTTCTAAAATGCTTTTTTTTTAGGCCTGTCCAAAATGTCGCTAGTTCGGCATGATCGGAGTCATCGTTTTTGGTGACAAAAATAGAAATCTACAATTTTTTGTGAAAATGGTTTTAAAATGTTTTTTTTAGGCCTGTCCAGAATGTCGATAGTTCGGCATGATCGGAGTCATCGTTTTTAGGGACAAAATAGAAATCTGCAATTTTTTGTGAAAATGGTTTTAAAATGTTTTTTTTAGGCCTGTCCAGAATGTCGATAGTTCGGCATGACCGGGGTCACTGTTTTTGTGTCAAAAAATGAAAAAAAGAATTCTTAGCTTTTTTTGAAAATGGTTCTAAAATGCTTTTTTTTTAGGCCTGTCCAAAATGTCGCTTTTTCGGCATGATCGGAGTCATCGTTTTTAGCGACAAAATAGAAATCTGCAATTTTTTGTGAAAATGGTTTTAAAATGTTTTTTTTAGGCCTGTCCAGAATGTCGATAGTTCGGTATGACCGGGGTCACTGTTTTTGTGTCAAAAATGAAGAAAAAAAATCAGCCATTTTTGGTGAAAATATTTTTAAAAATTTTTTTTAGGCCTGTCCAGAATGTCGCTTTTTCGGCATGATCGGAGTCAACTTTTTTAGGGACAAAATAGAAATCTGCAATTTTTTGTGAAAATGGTTTTAAAATGTTTTTTTTAGGCCTGTCCAGAATGTCGATAGTTCGGCATGAATGGGGTCACTGTTTTTGTGTCAAAAAATGAAAAAAAGAATTCTGAGCTTTTTTTTTGAAAATGGTTCTAAAATGCTTTTTTTTTAGGCCTGTCCAGAATGTCGCTAGTTCGGCATAACCGGGGTCACTGTTTTTGTGTCACGAAAATGAAGAAAAAAAAATCTGCAATTTTTGGTGAAAATGGTTTTAAAATTTTTTTTAGGCCTGTCCAGAATGTCGCTTTTTCGGCATGATCGGAGTCATCGTTTTTAGGGACAAAATAGAAATCTGCAATTTTTTGTGAAAATGGTTTTAAAATGTTTTTTTTAGGCCTGTCCAGAATGTCGATAGTTCGGCATGACCGGGGTCACTGTTTTTGTGTCAAAAAATGAAAAAAAGAATTCTGAGCTTTTTTTTTGAAAATGGTTTTAAAATGTTTTTTTTAGGCCTGTCCAGAATGTCGATAGTTCGGCATGATCGGAGTCATCGTTTTTGGTGACAAAAATAGAAATCTACAATTTTTTGTGAAAATGGTTTTAAAATGTTTTTTTTAGGCCTGTCCAGAATGTCGCTAGTTTGGCATGACCGGGATCACTGTTTTTGTGTCACGAAAATGAAGAAAAAAAAATCAGCAATTTTTGGTGAAAATGGTTTTAAAATGTTTTTTTTAGGTCTGTCCAGAATGTCGCTAGTTCGGCATGATCGGAGTCATCGTTTTTGGTGACAAAAATAGAAATCTACAATTTTTTGTGAAAATGGTTTTAAAATGTTTTTTTTAGGCCTGTCCAGAATGTCGATAGTTCGGCATGACCGGGGTCACTGTTTTTGTGTCACGAAAATGAGAAAAAAAATCTGCAATTTTTTGTGAAAATGGTTCTAAAATTTTTTTTTAGGCCTGTCCAGAATGTCGCTTTTTCGGCATGATCGGAGTCATCGTTTTTAGGGACAAAATAGAAATCTGCAATTTTTGTGAAAATGGTTTTAAAATGTTTTTTTAGGCCTGTCCAGAATGTCGATAGTTCGGTATGACCGGGGTCACTGTTTTTGTGTCAAAAAATGAAGAAAAAAAAATCAGCCATTTTTGGTGAAAATATTTTTTAATTTTTTTTTAGGCCTGTCCAGAATGTCGCTTTTTCGGCATGATCGGAGTCAACTTTTTTAGGGACAAAATAGAAATCTGCAATTTTTTGTGAAAATGGTTTTAAAATGTTTTTTTTAGGCCTGTCCAGAATGTCGATAGTTCGGCATAACCGGGGTCACTGTTTTTGTGTCACGAAAATGAAAAAAAAATATCAGCAATTTTTGGTGAAAATGGTTTTAAAAAATTTTTTTAGACCTGTCCAGAATGTCGCTTTTTCAGCATGATCGGAGTCATCATTTTTAGGGACAAAATAGAAATCTGCAATTTTTGGTGAAAATGGTTTTAAAATGTTTTTTTTAGGTCTGTCCAGAATGTCGATAGTTCGGCATGACCGGGGTCACTGTTTTTGTGTCACGAAAATGAGAAAAAAATATCTGCAATTTTTTGTGAAAATGGTTCTACATTTTTTTTTTAGGCCTGTCCAGAATGTCGCTTTTTCGGCATGATCGGAGTCATCGTTTTTAGGGACAAAATAGAAATCTGCAATTTTTTGTGAAAATGGTTTTAAATTGTTTTTTTAGGCCTGTCCAGAATGTCGCTAGTTCGGCATGACCGGGGTCACTGTTTTTGTGTCAAAAAATGAAAAAAAAATATCTGCAATTTTTTGTGAAAATGGTTTAAAAAAAAATGTTTAGGCCTGTCCAGAACGTCGCTTTTTCGGCATGATCGGAGACATCGTTTTTAGGGACAATATAGAAATCTGCAATTTTTTGTGAAAATGGTTTTAAAATGTTTTTTTTAGGCCTGTCCAGAATGTCGCTAGTTCGGCATGATCCGAGTCATCGTTTTTAGGGACAAAATAGAAATCTGCAATTTTTTGTGAAAATGGTTTTAAAATGTTTTTTTTAGGCCTGTCCAGAATGTCGATAGTTCGGCATGACCGGGGTCACTGTTTTTGTGTCAAAAAATTAAAAAGAATTCTGAGCTTTTTTTGAAAATGGTTCTAAAATGCTTTTTTTTTAGGCCTGTCCAGAATGTCGATAGTTCGGTATGACCGGGGTCACTGTTTTTGTGTCAAAAAATGAAGAAAAAAAAATCAGCCATTTTTGGTGAAAATTTTTTAAAAATTTTTTTTTAGGCCTGTCCAGAATGTCGCTTTTTCGGCATGATCGGAGTCAACTTTTTAGGGACAAAATAGAAATCTGCAATTTTTTGTGAAAATGGTTTTAAAATGTTTTTTTTAGGCCTGTCCAGAATGTCGATAGTTCGGCATGAATGGGGTCACTGTTTTTGTGTCAAAAAATGAAAAAAAGAATTCTGGGCTTTTTTTTTGAAAATGGTTCTAAAATGCTTTTTTTTTAGGCCTGTCCAGAATGTCGCTAGTTCGGCATAACCGGGGTCACTGTTTTTGTGTCACGAAAATGAAGAAAAAAAAATCAGCAATTTTTGGTGAAAATGGTTTTTAAATTTTTTTTAGGCCTGTCCAGAATGTCGCTTTTTCGGCATGATCGGAGTCATCGTTTTTAGGGACAAAATAGAAATCTGCAATTTTTTGTGAAAATGGTTTTAAAATGTTTTTTTTAGGCCTGTCCAGAATGTCGATAGTTCGGCATGACCGGGGTCACTGTTTTTGTGTCACGAAAATGAAAAAAAAATACCAGCAATTTTTGGTGAAAATGGTTTTAAAATTTTTTTTTAGACCTGTCCAGAATGTCGCTTTTTCAGCATGATCGGAGTCATCGTTTTTAGGGACAAAATAGAAATCTGCAATTTTTGGTGAAAATGGTTTTAAAATGTTTTTTTAGGTCTGTCCAGAATGTCGATAGTTCGGCATGACCGGGGTCACTGTTTTTGTGTCACGAAAATGAGAAAAAAATATCTGCAATTTTTTGTGAAAATGGTTCTACATTTTTTTTTAGGCCTGTCCAGAATGTCGCTTTTTCGGCATGATCGGAGTCATCGTTTTTAGGGACAAAATAGAAATCTGCAATTTTTTGTGAAAATGGTTTTAAAATGTTTTTTTAGGCATGTCCAGAATGTCGATAGTTCGGTATGACCGGGGTCACTGTTTTTGTGTCAAAAAATGAAGAAAAAAAATCAGCCATTTTTGGTGAAAATGGTTTTTAAATTTTTTTTTAGGCCTGTCCAGAATGACGATAGTTCGGCATGACCGGGGTCACTGTTTTTGTGTCAAAAAATGAAAAAAAGAATTCTGAGCTTTTTTTTTGAAAATGGTTCTAAAATATGTTTTTTTAGGCCTGTCCAAAATGTTGCTAGTTCGGCATGATCGGAGTCATCGTTTTTGGTGACAAAAATAGAAATCTACAAATTTTTGTGAAAATGGTTTTAACATGTTTTTTTAGGCCTGTCCAGAATGTCGCTAGTTCGGCATGACCGGGGTCACTGTTTTTGTGTCACGAAAATGAAAAAAAAATATCTGCAATTTTTTGTGAAAATGGTTTAAAAAAAAATGTTTAGGCCTGTCCAGAATGTCGCTTTTTCGGCATGATCGGAGACATCGTTTTTAGGGACAATATAGAAATCTGCAATTTTTTGTGAAAATGGTTTTAAAATGTTTTTTTTAGGCCTGTCCAGAATGTCGCTAGTTCGGCATGATCGGAGTCATCGTTTTTAGGGACAAAATAGAAATCTGCAATTTTTTGTGAAAATGGTTTTAAAATGTTTTTTTTAGGCCTGTCCAGAATGTCGATAGTTCGGCATGACCGGGGTCACTGTTTTTGTGTCAAAAAATTTAAAAAAGAATTCTGAGCTTTTTTTGAAAATGGTTCTAAAATGCTTTTTTTTAGGCCTGTCCAAAATGTCGCTTTTTCGGTATGATCGGAGTCATCGTTTTTAGGGACAAAATAGAAATCTGCAATTTTTGTGAAAATGGTTTTAAAATGTTTTTTTAGGCCTGTCCAGAATGTCGATAGTTCGGCATGACCGGGGTCACTGTTTTTGTGTCAAAAAATGAAAAAAATAATTCTGAGCTTTTTTTTGAAAATGGTTCTAAAATGCTTTTTTTTTAGGCCTGTCCAAAATGTCGCTAGTTCGGCATGATCGGAGTCATCGTTTTTGGTGACAAAAATAGAAATCTACAATTTTTTGTGAAAATGGTTTAAATTTTTTTTTTTAGGCCTGTCCAGAATGTCGCTAGTTTGGCATGACCGGGGTCACTGTTTTTGTGTCACGAAAATGAAGAAAAAAAAATCAGCAATTTTTGGTGAAAATGGTTTTAAAATGTTTTTTTAGGCCTGTCCAGAATGTCGATAGTTCGGCATGACCGGGGTCACTGTTTTTGTGTCACGAAAATGAGAAAAAAATATCTGCAATTTTTTGTGAAAATGGTTCTACATTTTTTTTTTAGGCCTGTCCAGAATGTCGCTTTTTCGGCATGATCGGAGTCATCGTTTTTAGGGACAAAATAGAAATCTGCAATTTTTTGTGAAAATGGTTTTAAAATGTTTTTTTAGGCATGTCCAGAATGTCGATAGTTCGGTATGACCGTGGTCACTGTTTTTGTGTCAAAATAATGAAGAAAAAAAATCAGCCATTTTTGGTGAAAATGGTTTTTAAATTTTTTTTTAGGCCTGTCCAGAATGACGATAGTTCGGCATGACCGGGGTCACTGTTTTTGTGTCAAAAAATGAAAAATAGAATTCTGAGCTTTTTTTTGAAAATGGTTCTAAAATGCTTTTTTTTTAGGCCTGTCCAAAATGTCGCTAGTTCGGCATGATCGGAGTCATCGTTTTTGGTGACAAAAATAGAAATCTCCAATTTTTTGTGAAAATGGTTCTAAAATGCTTTTTTTTTAGGCCTGTCCAGAATGTCGCTAGTTCGGCATAACCGGGGTCACTGTTTTTGTGTCACGAAAATGAAGAAAAAAAAATCAGCAATTTTTGGTGAAAATGGTTTTTAAATTTTTTTTTAGGCCTGTCCAGAATGTCGCTTTTTCGGCATGATCGGAGTCATCGTTTTTAGGGACAAAATAGAAATCTGCAATTTTTTGTGAAAATGGTTTTAAAATGTTTTTTTTAGGCATGTCCAGAATGTCGATAGTTCGGCATGACCGGGGTCACTGTTTTTGTGTCACGAAAATGAAAAAAAAATATCAGCAATTTTTGGTTAAAATGGTTTTAAAATTTTTTTTTAGACCTGTCCAGAATTTCGCTTTTTCAGCATGATCGGAGTCATCGTTTTTAGGGACAAAATAGAAATCTGCAATTTTTGGTGAAAATGGTTTTAAAATGTTTTTTTTAGGTCTGTCCAGAATGTCGATAGTTCGGCATGACCGGGGTCACTGTTTTTGTGTCACGAAAATGAGAAAAAAATATCTGCAATTTTTTGAGAAAATGGTTCTACATTTTTTTTTTAGGCCTGTCCAGAATGTCGCTTTTTCGGCATGATCGGAGTCATCGTTTTTAGGGACAAAATAGAAATCTGCAATTTTTTGTGAAAATGGTTTTAAAATGTTTTTTTAGGCATGTCCAGAATGTCGATAGTTCGGTATGACCGGGGTCACTGTTTTTGTGTCAAAAAATGAAAAAAAGAATTCTGAGCTTTTTTTTTGAAAATGGTTCTAAAATGTGTTTTTTTAGGCCTGTCCAAAATGTCGCTAGTTCGGCATGATCGGAGTCATCGTTTTTGGTGACAAAAATAGAAATCTACACATTTTTGTGAAAATGGTTTTAACATGTTTTTTTAGGCCTGTCCAGAATGTCGCTAGTTCGGCATGACCGGGGTCACTGTTTTTGTGTCACGAAAATGAAAAAAAAATATCTGCAATTTTTGGTGAAAATGGTTTAAAAAAATTTTTAGGCCTGTCCAGAATGTCGCTTTTTCGGCATGATCGGAGTCATCGTTTTTAGGGACAAAATAGAAATCTGCAATTTTTTGTGAAAATGGTTTTAAAATGTTTTTTTAGGCCTGTCCAGAATGTCGATAGTTCGGCATGACCGGGGTCACTGTTTTTGTGTCAAAAATGAAGAAAAAAATCAGCCATTTTTTTGTGAAAATATTTCTAAAAATTTTTTTAGGCCTGTCCAGAATGTCGCTTTTTCGGCATGATCGGAGTCAACTTTTTAGGGACAAAATAGAAATCTGCAATTTTTTGTGAAAATGGTTTTAAAATGTTTTTTTAGGCCTGTCCAGAATGTCGATAGTTCGGCATGAATGGGGTCACTGTTTTTGTGTCAAAAAATGAAAAAAGAATTCTGGTCTTTTTTTTGAAAATGGTTCTAAAATGCTTTTTTTTAGGCCTTTCCAGAATGTCGCTAGTTCGGCATAACCGGGGTCACTGTTTTTGTGTCACGAAAATGAAGAAAAAAATCAGCAATTTTTGGTGAAAATGGTTTTTAAAATTTTTTTAGGCCTGTCCAGAATGTCGCTTTTCGGCATGATCGGAGTCATCGTTTTTAGGGACAAAATAGAAATCTGCAATTTTTTGTGAAAATGGTTTTAAAATGTTTTTTTAGGCCTGTCCAGAATGTCGATAGTTCGGCATGACCGGGGTCACTGTTTTTGTGTCACGAAAATGAAAAAAAATATCAGCAATTTTTGGTGAAAATGGTTCTACATTTTTTTTTAGGCCTGTCCAGAATGTCGCTTTTTCGGCATGATCGGAGTCATCGTTTTTAGGGACAAAATAGAAATCTGCAATTTTTGTGAAAATGGTTTTAAAATGTTTTTTTAGGCATGTCCAGAATGTCGATAGTTCGGTATGACCGGGGTCACTGTTTTTGTGTCAAAAAATTTAAAAAGAATTCTGTGCTTTTTTGAAAATGGTTCTAAAATGCTTTTTTTTAGGCCTGTCCAAAATGTCGCTTTTTCGGTATGATCGGAGTCATCGTTTTTAGGGACAAAATAGAAATCTGCAATTTTTTGTGAAAATGGTTTTAAAATGTTTTTTTAGGCCTGTCCAGAATGTCGATAGTTCGGCATGACCGGGGTCACTGTTTTTGTGTCAAAAATGAAAAAAATAATTCTGAGCTTTTTTTTGAAAAAGGTTCTAAAATGCTTTTTTTTAGGCCTGTCCAAAATGTCGCTAGTTCGGCATGATCGGAGTCATCGTTTTTGGTGACAAAAATAGAAATCTACAATTTTTTGTGAAAATGGTTTAAAAATTTTTTTTAGGCATGTCCAGAATGTCGCTAGTTCGGCATGACCGGGGTCACTGTTTTTGTGTCACGAAAATGAAGAAAAAAAATCAGCAATTTTTGGTGAAAATGGTTTTAAAATGTTTTTTTAGGCCTGTCCAGAATGTCGATAGTTCGGCATGACCGGGGTCACTGTTTTTGTGTCACGAAAATGAGAAAAAATATCTGCAATTTTTTGTGAAAATGGTTCTAAATTTTTTTTTAGGCCTGTCCAGAATGTCGCTTTTTCGGCATGATCGGAGTCATCGTTTTTAGGGACAAAATAGAAATCTGCAATTTTTGTGAAAATGGTTCTAAAATGTTTTTTTAGGTCTGTCCAGAATGTCGATAGTTCGGCATGACCGGGGTCACTGTTTTTGTGTCACGAAAATGAAGAAAAAATATCTGCAATTTTTTGTGAAAATGGTTCTAAATTTTTTTTTAGGCCTGTCCAGAATGTCGCTTTTTCGGCATGATCGGAGTCATCGTTTTTAGGGACAAAATAGAAATCTGCAATTTTTTGTGAAAATGGTTTTAAAATGTTTTTTAGGCATGTCCAGAATGTCGATAGTTCGGTATGACCGGGGTCACTGTTTTTGTGTCAAAAAATGAAAAAAAGAATTCTGAGCTTTTTTTTGAAAATGGTTCTAAAATGTGTTTTTTAGGCCTGTCCAAAATGTCGCTAGTTCGGCATGATCGGAGTCATCGTTTTTGGTGACAAAAATAGAAATCTACACATTTTTGTGAAAATGGTTTTAACATGTTTTTTTAGGCCTGTCCAGAATGTCGCTAGTTCGGCATGACCGGGGTCACTGTTTTTGTGTCACGAAAATGAAAAAAAAATATCTGCAATTTTTTGTGAAAATGGTTTAAAAAAAAATGTTTAGGCCTGTCCAAAATGTCGCTTTTTCGGCATGATCGGAGTCATCGTTTTTAGGGACAAAATAGAAATCTGCAATTTTTTGTGAAAATGGTTTTAAAATGTTTTTTTTAGGCCTGTCCAGAATGTCGATAGTTCGGTATGACCGGGGTCACTGTTTTTGTGTCAAAAAATGAAGAAAAAAAAATCAGCCATTTTTGGTGAAAATATTTTTAAAAATTTTTTTTAGGCCTGTCCAGAATGTCGCTTTTTCGGCATGATCGGAGTCAACTTTTTTAGGGACAAAATAGAAATCTGCAATTTTTTGTGAAAATGGTTTTAAAATGTTTTTTTTAGGCCTGTCCAGAATGTCGATAGTTCGGCATGAATGGGGTCACTGTTTTTGTGTCAAAAAATGAAAAAAAGAATTCTGGTCTTTTTTTTTGAAAATGGTTCTAAAATGCTTTTTTTTTAGGCCTGTCCAGAATGTCGCTAGTTCGGCATAACCGGGGTCACTGTTTTTGTGTCACGAAAATGAAGAAAAAAAAATCAGCAATTTTTGGTGAAAATGGTTTTTAAAAATTTTTTTAGGCCTGTCCAGAATGTCGCTTTTTCGGCATGATCGGAGTCATCGTTTTTAGGGACAAAATAGAAATCTGCAATTTTTTGTGAAAATGGTTTTAAAATGTTTTTTTAGGCCTGTCCAGAATGTCGATAGTTCGGCATGACCGGGGTCACTGTTTTTGTGTCACGAAAATGAAAAAAAAATATCAGCAATTTTTGGTGAAAATGGTTCTACATTTTTTTTTTAGGCCTGTCCAGAATGTCGCTTTTTCGGCATGATCGGAGTCATCGTTTTTAGGGACAAAATAGAAATCTGCAATTTTTTGTGAAAATGGTTTTAAAATGTTTTTTTAGGCATGTCCAGAATGTCGATAGTTCGGTATGACCGGGGTCACTGTTTTTGTGTCAAAAAATTTAAAAAAGAATTCTGTGCTTTTTTTGAAAATGGTTCTAAAATGCTTTTTTTTAGGCCTGTCCAAAATGTCGCTTTTTCGGTATGATCGGAGTCATCGTTTTTAGGGACAAAATAGAAATCTGCAATTTTTTGTGAAAATGGTTTTAAAATGTTTTTTTTAGGCCTGTCCAGAATGTCGATAGTTCGGCATGACCGGGGTCACTGTTTTTGTGTCAAAAAATGAAAAAAATAATTCTGAGCTTTTTTTTTGAAAAAGGTTCTAAAATGCTTTTTTTTTAGGCCTGTCCAAAATGTCGCTAGTTCGGCATGATCGGAGTCATCGTTTTTGGTGACAAAAATAGAAATCTACAATTTTTTGTGAAAATGGTTTAAAAATTTTTTTTAGGCCTGTCCAGAATGTCGCTAGTTTGGCATGACCGGGGTCACTGTTTTTGTGTCACGAAAATGAAGAAAAAAAAATCAGCAATTTTTGGTGAAAATGGTTTTAAAATGTTTTTTTTAGGTCTGTCCAGAATGTCGATAGTTCGGCATGACCGGGGTCACTGTTTTTGTGTCACGAAAATGAGAAAAAATATCTGCAATTTTTTGTGAAAATGGTTCTACATTTTTTTTTTAGGCCTGTCCAGAATGTCGCTTTTTCGGCATGATCGGAGTCATCGTTTTTAGGGACAAAATAGAAATCTGCAATTTTTTGTGAAAATGGTTTTAAAATGTTTTTTTAGGCATGTCCAGAATGTCGATAGTTCGGTATGACCGTGGTCACTGTTTTTGTGTCAAAAAATGAAGAAAAAAAAATCAGCCATTTTTGGTGAAAATGGTTTTTAAATTTTTTTAGGCCTGTCCAGAATGACGATAGTTCGGCATGACCGGGGTCACTGTTTTTGTGTCAAAAAATGAAAAAAAGAATTCTGAGCTTTTTTTTTGAAAATGGTTCTAAAATGCTTTTTTTTAGGCCTGTCCAAAATGTCGCTAGTTCGGCATGATCGGAGTCATCGTTTTTGGTGACAAAAATAGAAATCTCCAATTTTTTGTGAAAATGGTTTTAAAATGTTTTTTTAGGCCTGTCCAGAATGTCGCTAGTTCGGCATGACCGGGGTCACTGTTTTTGTGTCACGAAAATGAAAAAAAAATATCTGCAATTTTTTGTGAAAATGGTTTAAAAAAAAATGTTTAGGCCTGTCCAGAATGTCGCTTTTTCGGCATGATCGGAGACATCGTTTTTAGGGACAATATAGAAATCTGCAATTTTTGGTGAAAATGGTTTTAAAATGTTTTTTTTAGGCCTGTCCAGAATGTCGCTAGTTCGGCATGACCGGGGTCACTGTTTTTGTGTCAAAAATGAAAAAAGAATTCTGAGCTTTTTTTGAAAATGGTTCTAAAATGCTTTTTTTTAGGCCTGTCCAGAATGTCGCTTTTTCGGCATGATCGGAGTCATCGTTTTTAGGGACAAAATAGAAATCTGCAATTTTTTGTGAAAATGGTTTTAAAATGTTTTTTTTAGGCCTGTCCAGAATGTCGATAGTTCGGTATGACCGGGGTCACTGTTTTTGTGTCAAAAAATGAAGAAAAAAAATCAGCCATTTTTGGTGAAAATATTTTAAAAAATTTTTTAGGCCTGTCCAGAATGTCGCTTTTTCGGCATGATCGGAGTCAACTTTTTAGGGACAAAATAGAAATCTGCAATTTTTTGTGAAAATGGTTTTAAAATGTTTTTTTAGGCCTGTCCAGAATGTCGATAGTTCGGCATGAATGGGGTCACTGTTTTTGTGTCAAAAAATGAAAAAAAGAATTCTGGTCTTTTTTTTTGAAAATGGTTCTAAAATGCTTTTTTTTTAGGCCTGTCCAGAATGTCGCTAGTTCGGCATAACCGGGGTCACTGTTTTTGTGTCACGAAAATGAAGAAAAAAAAATCAGCAATTTTTGGTGAAAATGGTTTTTAAAAAATTTTTTAGGCCTGTCCAGAATGTCGCTTTTTCGGCATGATCGGAGTCATCGTTTTTAGGGACAAAATAGAAATCTGCAATTTTTTGTGAAAATGGTTTTAAAATGTTTTTTTAGGCCTGTCCAGAATGTCGATAGTTCGGCATGACCGGGGTCACTGTTTTTGTGTCACGAAAATGAAGAAAAAAAATCAGCCATTTTTGGTGAAAATATTTTTAAAATTTTTTTTAGGCCTGTCCAGAATGTCGCTTTTTCGGCATGATCGGAGTCAACTTTTTTAGGGACAAAATAGAAATCTGCAATTTTTTGTGAAAATGGTTTTAAAATGTTTTTTTTAGGCCTGTCCAGAATGTCGATAGTTCGGCATGAATGGGGTCACTGTTTTTGTGTCAAAAAATGAAAAAAAGAATTCTGGTCTTTTTTTTTGAAAATGGTTCTAAAATGCTTTTTTTTTAGGCCTGTCCAGAATGTCGCTAGTTCGGCATAACCGGGGTCACTGTTTTTGTGTCACGAAAATGAAGAAAAAAAAATCAGCAATTTTTGGTGAAAATGGTTTTTAAAAAAAATTTTAGGCCTGTCCAGAATGTCGCTTTTTCGGCATGATCGGAGTCATCGTTTTTAGGGACAAAATAGAAATCTGCAATTTTTTGTGAAAATGGTTTTAAAATGTTTTTTTTAGGCCTGTCCAGAATGTCGATAGTTCGGCATGACCGGGGTCACTGTTTTTGTGTCACGAAAATGAAAAAAAAATATCAGCAATTTTTGGTGAAAATGGTTCTACATTTTTTTTTAGGCCTGTCCAGAATGTCGCTTTTTCGGCATGATCGGAGTCATCGTTTTTAGGGACAAAATAGAAATCTGCAATTTTTTGTGAAAATGGTTTTAAAATGTTTTTTTAGGCATGTCCAGAATGTCGATAGTTCGGTATGACCGGGGTCACTGTTTTTGTGTCAAAAAATTTAAAAAAGAATTCTGAGCTTTTTTTGAAAATGGTTCTAAAATGCTTTTTTTTAGGCCTGTCCAAAATGTCGCTTTTTCGGTATGATCGGAGTCATCGTTTTTAGGGACAAAATAGAAATCTGCAATTTTTTGTGAAAATGGTTTTAAAATGTTTTTTTTAGGCCTGTCCAGAATGTCGATAGTTCGGCATGACCGGGGTCACTGTTTTTGTGTCAAAAAATGAAAAAAATAATTCTGAGCTTTTTTTTTGAAAATGGTTCTAAAATGCTTTTTTTTTAGGCCTGTCCAAAATGTCGCTAGTTCGGCATGATCGGAGTCATCGTTTTTGGTGACAAAAATAGAAATCTACAATTTTTTGTGAAAATGGTTTAAAAAAATTTTTTTTAGGCCTGTCCAGAATGTCGCTAGTTTGGCATGACCGGGGTCACTGTTTTTGTGTCACGAAAATGAAGAAAAAAAATCAGCAATTTTTGGTGAAAATGGTTTTAAAATGTTTTTTTAGGCCTGTCCAGAATGTCGATAGTTCGGCATGACCGGGGTCACTGTTTTTGTGTCACGAAAATGAGAAAAAAATATCTGCAATTTTTTGTGAAAATGGTTCTAAATTTTTTTTTTAGGCCTGTCCAGAATGTCGCTTTTTCGGCATGATCGGAGTCATCGTTTTTAGGGACAAAATAGAAATCTGCAATTTTTTGTGAAAATGGTTTTAAAATGTTTTTTAGGCATGTCCAGAATGTCGATAGTTCGGTATGACCGTGGTCACTGTTTTTGTGTCAAAAATGAAGAAAAAAATCAGCCATTTTTGGTGAAAATGGTTTTTAAATTTTTTTTAGGCCTGTCCAGAATGACGATAGTTCGGCATGACCGGGGTCACTGTTTTTGTGTCAAAAAATGAAAAAAAGAATTCTGAGCTTTTTTTTTGAAAATGGTTCTAAAATGTGTTTTTTTAGGCCTGTCCAAAATGTCGCTAGTTCGGCATGATCGGAGTCATCGTTTTTGGTGACAAAAATAGAAATCTACACATTTTTGTGAAAATGGTTTTAACATGTTTTTTTAGGCCTGTCCAGAATGTCGCTAGTTCGGCATGACCGGGGTCACTGTTTTTGTGTCACGAAAATGAAAAAAAAATATCTGCAATTTTTTGTGAAAATGGTTTAAAAAAAAATGTTTAGGCCTGTCCAGAATGTCGCTTTTTCGGCATGATCGGAGACATCGTTTTTAGGGACAATATAGAAATCTGCAATTTTTGGTGAAAATGGTTTTAAAATGTTTTTTTAGGCCTGTCCAGAATGTCGCTAGTTCGGCATGACCGGGGTCACTGTTTTTGTGTCAAAAAATGAAAAAAGAATTCTGAGCTTTTTTTGAAAATGGTTCTAAAATGCTTTTTTTTTTAGGCCTGTCCAAAATGTCGCTTTTCGGCATGATCGGAGTCATCGTTTTTAGGGACAAAATAGAAATCTGCAATTTTTTGTGAAAATGGTTTTAAAATGTTTTTTTAGGCCTGTCCAGAATGTCGATAGTTCGGTATGACCGGGGTCACTGTTTTTGTGTCAAAAATGAAGAAAAAAAATCAGCCATTTTTGGTGAAAATATTTTTAAAAATTTTTTTAGGCCTGTCCAGAATGTCGCTTTTTCGGCATGATCGGAGTCAACTTTTTAGGGACAAAATAGAAATCTGCAATTTTTGTGAAAATGGTTTTAAAATGTTTTTTTAGGCCTGTCCAGAATGTCGATAGTTCGGCATGAATGGGGTCACTGTTTTTGTGTCAAAAAATGAAAAAAAGAATTCTGGTCTTTTTTTTGAAAATGGTTCTAAAATGCTTTTTTTAGGCCTGTCCAGAATGTCGCTAGTTCGGCATGACCGGGGTCACTGTTTTTGTGTCACGAAAATGAAGAAAAAAAATCAGCAATTTTTGGTGAAAATGGTTTTTAAAAATTTTTTAGGCCTGTCCAGAATGTCGCTTTTTCGGCATGATCGGAGTCATCGTTTTTAGGGACAAAATAGAAATCTGCAATTTTTTGTGAAAATGGTTTTAAAATGTTTTTTTAGGCCTGTCCAGAATGTCGATAGTTCGGCATGACCGGGGTCACTGTTTTTGTGTCACGAAAATGAAAAAAAATATCAGCAATTTTTGGTGAAAATGGTTCTACATGTTTTTTTAGGCCTGTCCAGAATGTCGCTTTTTCGGCATGATCGGAGTCATCGTTTTTAGGGACAAAATAGAAATCTGCAATTTTTTGTGAAAATGGTTTTAAAATGTTTTTTAGGCATGTCCAGAATGTCGATAGTTCGGTATGACCGGGGTCACTGTTTTTGTGTCAAAAATGAAGAAAAAAATCAGCCATTTTTGGTGAAAATGGTTTTTAAATTTTTTTTAGGCCTGTCCAGAATGACGATAGTTCGGCATGACCGGGGTCACTGTTTTTGTGTCAAAAAATGAAAAAAGAATTCTGAGCTTTTTTTTGAAAATGGTTCTAAAATATGTTTTTTAGGCCTGTCCAAAATGTTGCTAGTTCGGCATGATCGGAGTCATCGTTTTTGGTGACAAAAATAGAAATCTACAAATTTTTGTGAAAATGGTTTTAACATGTTTTTTTAGGCCTGTCCAGAATGTCGCTAGTTCGGCATGACCGGGGTCACTGTTTTTGTGTCACGAAAATGAAAAAAAATATCTGCAATTTTTTGTGAAAATGGTTTAAAAAAATGTTTAGGCCTGTCCAGAATGTCGCTTTTTCGGCATGATCGGAGACATCGTTTTTAGGGACAATATAGAAATCTGCAATTTTTTGTGAAAATGGTTTTAAAATGTTTTTTTAGGCCTGTCCAGAATGTCGATAGTTCGGCATGACCGGGGTCACTGTTTTTGTGTCAAAAAATTTAAAAAAGAATTCTGAGCTTTTTTTGAAAATGGTTCTAAAATGCTTTTTTTTGGCCTGTCCAAAATGTCGCTTTTTCGGCATGATCGGAGTCATCGTTTTTAGGGACAAAATAGAAATCTGCAATTTTTTGTGAAAATGGTTTTAAAATGTTTTTTTAGGCCTGTCCAGAATGTCGATAGTTCGGCATGACCGGGGTCACTGTTTTTGTGTCAAAAAATGAAAAAAATAATTCTGAGCTTTTTTTTTGAAAATGGTTCTAAAATGCTTTTTTTTAGGCCTGTCCAAAATGTCGCTAGTTCGGCATGATCGGAGTCATCGTTTTTGGTGACAAAAATAGAAATCTACAATTTTTGTGAAAATGGTTTAAAATTTTTTTTTAGGCCTGTCCAGAATGTCGCTAGTTTGGCATGACCGGGGTCACTGTTTTTGTGTCACGAAAATGAAGAAAAAAAAATCAGCAATTTTTGGTGAAAATGGTTTTAAAATGTTTTTTTAGGCCTGTCCAGAATGTCGATAGTTCGGCATGACCGGGGTCACTGTTTTTGTGTCACGAAAATGAGAAAAAAATATCTGCAATTTTTTGTGAAAATGGTTCTACATTTTTTTTTTAGGCCTGTCCAGAATGTCGCTTTTTCGGCATGATCGGAGTCATCGTTTTTAGGGACAAAATAGAAATCTGCAATTTTTGTGAAAATGGTTTTAAAATGTTTTTTTAGGCATGTCCAGAATGTCGATAGTTCGGTATGACCGTGGTCACTGTTTTTGTGTCAAAAAATGAAGAAAAAAATCAGCCATTTTTGGTGAAAATGGTTTTTAATTTTTTTAGGCCTGTCCAGAATGACGATAGTTCGGCATGACCGGGGTCACTGTTTTTGTGTCAAAAAATGAAAAAAGAATTCTGAGCTTTTTTTTGAAAATGGTTCTAAAATGCATTTTTTTTTAGGCCTGTCCAAAATGTCGCTAGTTCGGCATGATCGGAGTCATCGTTTTTGGTGACAAAAATAGAAATCTCCAATTTTTTGTGAAAATGGTTTTAAAATGTTTTTTTAGGCCTGTCCAGAATGTCGATAGTTCGGCATGACCGGGGTCACTGTTTTTGTGTCACGAAAATGAAAAAAAAAATCTGCAATTTTTTGTGAAAATGGTTCTAAAAAAATTTTTTAGGCCTGTCCAGAATGTCGCTTTTTCGGCATGATCGGAGTCATCGTTTTTAGGGACAAAATAGAAATCTGCAATTTTTTGTGAAAATGGTTTTAAAATGTTTTTTTTAGGCCTGTCCAGAATGTCGATAGTTCGGCATGACCGGGGTCACTGTTTTTGTGTCAAAAAATGAAAAAAGAATTCTGAGCTTTTTTTGAAAATGGTTCTAAAATGCTTTTTTTTTAGGCCTGTCCAAAATGTCGCTTTTTCGGCATGATCGGAGTCATCGTTTTTAGGGACAAAATAGAAATCTGCAATTTTTTGTGAAAATGGTTTTAAAATGTTTTTTTAGGCCTGTCCAGAATGTCGATAGTTCGGTATGACCGGGGTCACTGTTTTTGTGTCAAAAATGAAGAAAAAAAAATCAGCCATTTTTGGTGAAAATATTTGTAAAATTTTTTTAGGCCTGTCCAGAATGTCGCTTTTTCGGCATGATCGGAGTCAACTTTTTTAGGGACAAAATAGAAATCTGCAATTTTTGGTGAAAATGGTTTTAAAATGTTTTTTTTAGGCCTGTCCAGAATGTCGATAGTTCGGCATGAATGGGGTCACTGTTTTTGTGTCAAAAAATGAAAAAAAGAATTCTGGGCTTCTTTTTTGAAAATGGTTCTAAAATGCTTTTTTTTTAGGCCTGTCCAGAATGTCGCTAGTTCGGCATAACCGGGGTCACTGTTTTTGTGTCACGAAAATGAAGAAAAAAAATCAGCAATTTTTGGTGAAAATGGTTTTTAAATTTTTTTTAGGCCTGTCCAGAATGTCGCTTTTTCGGCATGATCGGAGTCATCGTTTTTAGGGACAAAATAGAAATCTGCAATTTTTTGTGAAAATGGTTTTAAAATGTTTTTTTTAGGCCTGTCCAGAATGTCGATAGTTCGGCATGACCGGGGTCACTGTTTTTGTGTCACGAAAATGAAAAAAAAATATCAGCAATTTTTGGTGAAAATGGTTTTAAAATTTTTTTTTAGACCTGTCCAGAATTTCGCTTTTTCAGCATGATCGGAGTCATCGTTTTTAGGGACAAAATAGAAATCTGCAATTTTTGGTGAAAATGGTTTTAAAATGTTTTTTTTAGGTCTGTCCAGAATGTCGATAGTTCGGCATGACCGGGGTCACTGTTTTTGTGTCACGAAAATGAGAAAAAAATATCTGCAATTTTTTGTGAAAATGGTTCTAAAATGCTTTTTTTTTAGGCCTGTCCAGAATGTCGCTAGTTCGGCATAACCGGGGTCACTGTTTTTGTGTCACGAAAATGAAGAAAAAAAAATCAGCAATTTTTTGTGAAAATGGTTTTTAAAATTTTTTTTAGGCCTGTCCAGAATGTCGCTTTTTCGGCATGATCGGAGTCATCGTTTTTAGGGACAAAATAGAAATCTGCAATTTTTTGTGAAAATGGTTTTAAAATGTTTTTTTAGGCATGTCCAGAATGTCGATAGTTCGGTATGACCGGGGTCACTGTTTTTGTGTCAAAAAATGAAGAAAAAAAATCAGCCATTTTTGGTGAAAAGCTCAGAATTCACTGTTTTTGTGTCAAAAAATGAAAAAAAGAATTCTGAGCTTTTTTTTGAAAATGGTTCTAAAATATGTTTTTTTAGGCCTGTCCAAAATGTTGCTAGTTCGGCATGATCGGAGTCATCGTTTTTGGTGACAAAAATAGAAATCTACAAATTTTTGTGAAAATGGTTTTAACATGTTTTTTTAGGCCTGTCCAGAATGTCGCTAGTTCGGCATGACCGGGGTCACTGTTTTTGTGTCACGAAAATGAAAAAAAAATATCTGCAATTTTTTGTGAAAATGGTTTAAAAAAAAATGTTTAGGCCTGTCCAGAATGTCGCTTTTTCGGCATGATCGGAGACATCGTTTTTAGGGACAATATAGAAATCTGCAATTTTTTGTGAAAATGGTTTTAAAATGTTTTTTTTAGGCCTGTCCAGAATGTCGCTAGTTCGGCATGATCGGAGTCATCGTTTTTAGGGACAAAATAGAAATCTGCAATTTTTTGTGAAAATGGTTTTAAAATGTTTTTTTTAGGCCTGTCCAGAATGTCGATAGTTCGGCATGACCGGGGTCACTGTTTTTGTGTCAAAAAATTTAAAAAAGAATTCTGAGCTTTTTTTGAAAATGGTTCTAAAATGCTTTTTTTTAGGCGTGTCCAAAATGTCGCTTTTTCGGCATGATCGGAGTCATCGTTTTTAGGGACAAAATAGAAATCTGCAATTTTTTGTGAAAATGGTTTTAAAATGTTTTTTTTAGGCCTGTCCAGAATGTCGATAGTTCGGCATGACCGGGGTCACTGTTTTTGTGTCAAAAAATGAAAAAAATAATTCTGAGCTTTTTTTTTGAAAATGGTTCTAAAATGCTTTTTTTTTAGGCCTGTCCAAAATGTCGCTAGTTCGGCATGATCGGAGTCATCGTTTTTGGTGACAAAAATAGAAATCTACAATTTTTTGTGAAAATGGTTTAAATTTTTTTTTTTTAGGCCTGTCCAGAATGTCGCTAGTTTGGCATGACCGGGGTCACTGTTTTTGTGTCACGAAAATGAAGAAAAAAAAATCAGCAATTTTTGGTGAAAATGGTTTTAAAATGTTTTTTTTAGGTCTGTCCAGAATGTCGATAGTTCGGCATGACCGGGGTCACTGTTTTTGTGTCACGAAAATGAGAAAAAATATCTGCAATTTTTTGTGAAAATGGTTCTACATTTTTTTTTAGGCCTGTCCAGAATGTCGCTTTTTCGGCATGATCGGAGTCATCGTTTTTAGGGACAAAATAGAAATCTGCAATTTTTTGTGAAAATGGTTTTAAAATGTTTTTTAGGCATGTCCAGAATGTCGATAGTTCGGTATGACCGGGGTCACTGTTTTTGTGTCAAAAAATGAAAAAAGAATTCTGAGCTTTTTTTTGAAAATGGTTCTAAAATGTGTTTTTTAGGCCTGTCCAAAATGTCGCTAGTTCGGCATGATCGGAGTCATCGTTTTTGGTGACAAAAATAGAAATCTACAAATTTTTGTGAAAATGGTTTTAACATGTTTTTTAGGCCTGTCCAGAATGTCGCTAGTTCGGCATGACCGGGGTCACTGTTTTTGTGTCACGAAAATGAAAAAAAATATCTGCAATTTTTTGTGAAAATGGTTTAAAAAAAAATGTTTAGGCCTGTCCAGAATGTCGCTTTTTCGGCATGATCGGAGACATCGTTTTTAGGGACAATATAGAAATCTGCAATTTTTTGTGAAAATGGTTTTAAAATGTTTTTTTAGGCCTGTCCAGAATGTCGCTAGTTCGGCATGACCGGGGTCACTGTTTTTGTGTCAAAAAATGAAAAAAGAATTCTGAGCTTTTTTTGAAAATGGTTCTAAAATGCTTTTTTTTTAGGCCTGTCCAAAATGTCGCTTTTTCGGCATGATCGGAGTCATCGTTTTTAGGGACAAAATAGAAATCTGCAATTTTTTGTGAAAATGGTTTTAAAATGTTTTTTTAGGCCTGTCCAGAATGTCGATAGTTCGGTATGACCGGGGTCACTGTTTTTGTGTCAAAAATGAAGAAAAAAAATCAGCCATTTTTGGTGAAAATATTTTTAAATTTTTTTTAGGCCTGTCCAGAATGTCGCTTTTTCGGCATGATCGGAGTCAACTTTTTTAGGGACAAAATAGAAATCTGCAATTTTTGTGAAAATGGTTTTAAAATGTTTTTTTAGGCCTGTCCAGAATGTCGATAGTTCGGCATGAATGGGGTCACTGTTTTTGTGTCAAAAAATGAAAAAAAGAATTCTGGTCTTTTTTTTTGAAAATGGTTCTAAAATGCTTTTTTTTAGGCCTGTCCAGAATGTCGCTAGTTCGGCATAACCGGGGTCACTGTTTTTGTGTCACGAAAATGAAGAAAAAAAAATCAGCAATTTTTGGTGAAAATGGTTTTTAAAAAAATTTTTAGGCCTGTCCAGAATGTCGCTTTTTCGGCATGATCGGAGTCATCGTTTTTAGGGACAAAATAGAAATCTGCAATTTTTTGTGAAAATGGTTTTAAAATGTTTTTTTAGGCCTGTCCAGAATGTCGATAGTTCGGCATGACCGGGGTCACTGTTTTTGTGTCACGAAAATGAAAAAAAAATATCAGCAATTTTTGGTGAAAATGGTTCTACATTTTTTTTTTAGGCCTGTCCAGAATGTCGCTTTTTCGGCATGATCGGAGTCATCGTTTTTAGGGACAAAATAGAAATCTGCAATTTTTTGTGAAAATGGTTTTAAAATGTTTTTTTAGGCCTGTCCAGAATGTCGATAGTTCGGTATGACCGGGGTCACTGTTTTTGTGTCAAAAAATGAAGAAAAAAAATCAGCCATTTTTGGTGAAAATGGTTTTTAAATTTTTTTAGGCCTGTCCAGAATGACGATAGTTCGGCATGACCGGGGTCACTGTTTTTGTGTCAAAAAATGAAAAAAAGAATTCTGAGCTTTTTTTTTGAAAATGGTTCTAAAATATGTTTTTTTAGGCCTGTCCAAAATGTCGCTAGTTCGGCATGATCGGAGTCATCGTTTTTGGTGACAAAAATAGAAATCTACAAATTTTTGTGAAAATGGTTTTAACATGTTTTTTTAGGCCTGTCCAGAATGTCGCTAGTTCGGCATGACCGGGGTCACTGTTTTTGTGTCACGAAAATGAAAAAAAAATATCTGCAATTTTTTGTGAAAATGGTTTAAAAAAAAATGTTTAGGCCTGTCCAGAATGTCGCTTTTTCGGCATGATCGGAGACATCGTTTTTAGGGACAAAATAGAAATCTGCAATTTTTGGTGAAAATGGTTTTAAAATGTTTTTTTAGGCATGTCCAGAATGTCGCTAGTTCGGCATGACCGGGGTCACTGTTTTTGTGTCAAAGAATGAAGAAAAAATTCTGAGCTTTTTTTTGAAAATGGTTCTAAAATGCTTTTTTTTTAGGCCTGTCCAAAATGTCGCTAGTTCGGCATGATCGGAGTATTCGTTTTTGGTGACAAAAATAGAAATCTACAATTTTTAGTGAAAATTGTTTTAAAATGTTTTTTTTAGGCCTGTCCAGAATGTCGCTAGTTTGGCATGACCGGGGTCACTGTTTTTGTGTCACGAAAATAAAGAAAAAAAAATCAGCAATTTTTGGTGAAAATGGTTTTTAAATTTTTTTTAGGCCTGTCCAGAATGTCGCTTTTTCGGCATGATCGGAGTCATCGTTTTTAGGGACAAAATAGAAATCTGCAATTTTTTGTGAAAATGGTTTTAAAATGTTTTTTTTAGGCCTGTCCAGAATGTCGATAGTTCGGCATGACCGGGGTCACTGTTTTTGTGTCACGAAAATGAGAAAAAATATCTGCAATTTTTTGTGAAAATGGTTCTACATTTTTTTTTAGGCCTGTCCAGAATGTCGCTTTTTCGGCATGATCGGAGTCATCGTTTTTAGGGACAAAATAGAAATCTGCAATTTTTTGTGAAAATGGTTTTAAAATGTTTTTTTAGGCCTGTCCAGAATGTCGATAGTTCGGTATGACCGGGGTCACTGTTTTTGTGTCAAAAAATGAAGAAAAAAAATCAGCCATTTTTGGTGAAAATGGTTTTTAAATTTTTTTTTAGGCCTGTCCAGAATGATGATAGTTCGGCATGACCGGGTCACTGTTTTTGTGTCAAAAAATGAAAAAAAGAATTCTGAGCTTTTTTTTTGAAAATGGTTCTAAAATGTGTTTTTTTAGGCCTGTCCAAAATGTCGCTAGTTCGGCATGATCGGAGTCATCGTTTTTGGTGACAAAAATAGAAATCTACAAATTTTTGTGAAAATGGTTTTAACATGTTTTTTTAGGCCTGTCCAGAATGTCGCTAGTTCGGCATGACCGGGGTCACTGTTTTTGTGTCACAAAAATGAAAAAAAAATATCTGCAATTTTTTGTGAAAATGGTTTAAAAAAAATGTTTAGGCCTGTCCAGAATGTCGCTTTTTCGGCATGATCGGAGACATCGTTTTTAGGGACAATATAGAAATCTGCAATTTTTGTGAAAATGGTTTTAAAATGTTTTTTTAGGCCTGTCCAGAATGTCGCTAGTTCGGCATGACCGGGGTCACTGTTTTTGTGTCAAAAAATGAAGAAAAAAAATTCTGAGCTTTTTTTTGAAAATGGTTCTAAAATGCTTTTTTTTAGGCCTGTCCAAAATGTCGCTAGTTCGGCATGATCGGTGTATTCGTTTTTGGTGACAAAAATAGAAATCTACAATTTTTAGTGAAAATTGTTTTAAAATGTTTTTTTTAGGCCTGTCCAGAATGTCGCTAGTTTGGCATGACCGGGGTCACTGTTTTTGTGTCACGAAAATGAAGAAAAAAAAATCTGCAATTTTTGGTGAAAATGGTTTTAAAAAATTTTTTTAGACCTGTCCAGAATGTCGCTTTTTCAGCATGAGTCATCGTTTTTAGGGACAAAATAGAAATCTGCAATTTTTGGTGAAAATGGTTTTAAAATATTGTCGATGTCGATAGTTCGGCATGACCGGGGTCACTGTTTTTGTGTCACGAAAATGAGAAAAAAATATCTGCAATTTTTTGTGAAAATGGTTCTACCTTTTTTTTTTTAGGCCTGTCCAGAATGTCGCTTTTTCGGCATGATCGGAGTCATCCTTTTTAGGGACAAAATAGAAATCTGCAATTTTTTGTGAAAATGTTTTTAAAATGTTTTTTTAGGCATGTCCAGAATGTCGATAGTTCGGTATGACCGTGGTCACTGTTTTTGTGTCAAAAAATGAAGAAAAAAAATCAGCCATTTTTGGTGAAAATGGTTTTGAATTTTTTTTTTAGGCCTGTCCAGAATGATGATAGTTCGGCATGACCGGGGTAACTGTTTTTGTGTCAAAAAATGAAAAAAAGAATTCTGAGCTTTTTTTTGAAAATGGTTCTAAAATGCTTTTTTTTTAGGCCTGTCCAAAATGTCGCTATTTCGGCATGATCGGAGTCATCGTTTTTGGTGACAAAATAGAAATCTGCAATTTTTGTGAAAATGGTTTTAAAATGTTTTTTTAGGCCTGTCCAGAATGTCGATAGTTCGGCATGACCGGAGTCACTGTTTTTGTGTCACGAAAATGAAAAAAAAATCTGCAATTTTTTTGAAAATGGTTCTAAAAAATTTTTTAGGCCTGTCCAGAATGTCGCTTTTTCGGCATGATCGGAGTCATCGTTTTTAGGGACAAAATAGAAATCTGCAATTTTTTGTGAAAATGGTTTTAAAATGTTTTTTTAGGCCTGTCCAGAATGTCGATAGTTCGGCATGACCGGGGTCACTGTTTTTGTGTCAAAAAATTTAAAAAAAATTCTGAGCTTTTTTGGTGAAAATGGTTCTAAAATGCTTTTTTTTAGGCCTGTCCAAAATGTCGCTTTTTCGGCATGATCGGAGTCATCGTTTTTAGGGACAAAATAGAAATCTGCAATTTTTTGTGAAAATGGTTTTAAAATGTTTTTTTAGGCCTGTCCAGAATGTCGATAGTTCGGCATGACCGGGGTCACTGTTTTTGTGTCAAAAATGAAGAAAAAAAATCAGCCATTTTTGGTGAAAATGTTTCTTAAATTTTTTTAGGCCTGTCCAGAATGTCGCTTTTTCGGCATGATCGGAGTCATCGTTTTTAGGGACAAAATAGAAATCTGCAATTTTTTGTGAAAATGGTTTTAAAATGTTTTTTTTAGGCCTGTCCAGAATGTCGATAGTTCGGCATGACCGGGGTCACTGTTTTTGTGTCAAAAAATTTAAAAAGAAATCTGAGCTTTTTGGTGAAAATGGTTCTAAAATCTTTTTTTTAGGCCTGTCCAGAATGTCGCTTTTTCGGCATGATCGGAGTCATCGTTTTTAGGGACAAAATAGAAATCTGCAATTTTTTGTGAAAATGGTTTTAAAATGTTTTTTTAGGCCTGTCCAGAATGTCGCTAGTTCGGCATGACCGGGGTCACTGTTTTTGTCTCACGAAAATGAGAAAAAAATATCTGCAATTTTTTGTGAAAATGTTTCTACATTTTTTTTTAGGCCTGTCCAGAATGTCGCTTTTTCGGCATGATCGGAGTCATCGCTTTTAGGGACAAAATAGAAATCTGCAATTTTTTGTGAAAATGGTTTTAAAATGTTTTTTTAGGCATGTCCAGAATGTCGATAGTTCGGATACCGTGGTCCTGTTTTTGTGTCAAAAATGAAAAAAAATCATCAATTTTTGGTGAAAATGGTTTTAAATTTTTTTAGGCCTGTCCAGAATGATGATAGTTCGGCATGACCGGGGTCACTGTTTTTGTGTCAAAAAATGAAAAAAAGAATTCTGAGCTTTTTTTTTGAAAATGGTTCTAAAATGCTTTTTTTTTAGGCCTGTCCAAAATGTCGCTAGTTCGGCATGATCGGAGTCATCGTTTTTGGTGACAAAAATAGAAATCTACAATTTTTGTGAAAATGGTTTTAAAATGTTTTTTTAGGCCTGTCCAGAATGTCGATAGTTCGGCATGACCGGAGTCACTGTTTTTGTGTCACGAAAATGAGAAAAAAATCTGCAATTTTTTGTGAAAATGGTTCTAAAAATTTTTTTTAGGCCTGTCCAGAATGTCGCTTTTTCGGCATGATCGGAGTCATCGTTTTTAGGGACAAAATAGAAATCTGCAATTTTTTGTGAAAATGGTTTTAAAATGTTTTTTTAGGCCTGTCCAGAATGTCGATAGTTCGGCATGACCGGGGTCACTGTTTTTGTGTCAAAAATGAAGAAAAAAAATCTAGCAATTTTTGGTGAAAATGTTTTTAAAATTTTTTTTAGGCCTGTCCAGAATGTCGCTTTTTCGGCATGATCGGAGTCATCGTTTTTAGGGACAAAATAGAAATCTGCAATTTTTGTGAAAATGGTTTTAAAATGTTTTTTTAAGGCCTGTCCAGAATGTCGATAGTTCGGCATGACCGGGGTCACTGTTTTTGTGTCAAAAATTTAAAAAGAATTCTGAGCTTTTTGGTGAAAATGGTTCTAAATGCTTTTTTTTAGGCCTGTCCAAAATGTCGCTTTTTCGGCATGATCGGAGTCATCGTTTTTAGGGACAAAATAGAAATCTGCAATTTTTTGTGAAAATGGTTTTAAAATGTTTTTTTAGGCCTGTCCAGAATGTCGATAGTTCGGTATGACCGGGGTCACTGTTTTTGTGTCACAAAATGAAGAAAAAAAATCTGCCATTTTTGGTGAAAATGTTTTTAAATTTTTTTTAGGCCTGTCCAGAATGTCGCTTTTTCGGCATGATCGGAGTCATCGTTTTTAGGGACAAAATAGAAATCTGCAATTTTTTGTGAAAATGGTTTTAAAATGTTTTTTTAGGCCTGTCCAGAATGTCGATAGTTCGGCATGACCGGGGTCATTGTTTTTGTGTCAAAAATTTAAAAAAGAATTCTGAGCTTTTTTTGAAAATGGTTCTAAAATGCTTTTTTTTAGGCCTGTCCAAAATGTCGCTTTTTCGGCATGATCGGAGTCATCGTTTTTAGGGACAAAATAGAAATCTGCAATTTTTTGTGAAAATGGTTTTAAAATGTTTTTTTTAGGCCTGTCCAGAATGTCGATAGTTCGGTATGACCGGGGTCACTGTTTTTGGGTCAAAAATGAAGAAAAAAAATCAGCCATTTTTGGTGAAAATGTTTTTAAATTTTTTTAGGCCTGTCCAGAATGTCGCTTTTTCGGCATGATCGGAGTCATCGTTTTTAGGGACAAAATAGAAATCTGCAATTTTTTGTGAAAATGGTTTTAAAATGTTTTTTTTAGGCCTGTCCAGAATGTCGATAGTTCGGCATGACCGGGGTCACTGTTTTTGTGTCAAAAAATTTAAAAAAGAATTCTGAGCTTTTTTTGAAAATGGTTCTAAAATGCTTTTTTTTAGGCCTGTCCAAAATGTCGCTTTTTCGGCATGATCGGAGTCATCGTTTTTAGGGACAAAATAGAAATCTGCAATTTTTTGTGAAAATGGTTTTAAAATGTTTTTTTTAGGCCTGTCCAGAATGTCGATAGTTCGGTATGACCGGGGTCACTGTTTTTGTGTCACGAAAATGAAGAAAAAAATATCTGCAATTTTTTGTGAAAATGTTTCTACATTTTTTTTTTAGGCCTGTCCAGAATGTCGCTTTTTCGGCATGATCGGAGTCATCCTTTTTAGGGACAAAATAGAAATCTGCAATTTTTTGTGAAAATGGTTTTAAAATGTTTTTTTAGGCATGTCCAGAATGTCGATAGTTCGGTATGACCGGGGTCACTGTTTTTGTGTCAAAAAATGAAGAAAAAAATCAGCCATTTTTGGTGAAAATGGTTCTAAAATTTTTTTTAGGCCTGTCCAGAATGATGATAGTTCGGCATGACCGGGGTCACTGTTTTTGTGTCAAAAATGAAAAAAGAATTCTGAGCTTTTTTGTTGAAAATGGTTCTAAAATGCTTTTTTTTAGGCCTGTCCAAAATGTCGCTAGTTCGGCATGATCGGAGTCATCGTTTTTGGTGACAAAATAGAAATCTGCAATTTTTTGTGAAAATGGTTTTAAAATGTTTTTTTAGGCCTGTCCAGAATGTCGATAGTTCGGCATGACCGGGGTCACTGTTTTTGTGTCACGAAAATGAAAAAAAAAATCTGCAATTTTTTGTGAAAATGGTTCTAAAAATTTTTTTAGGCCTGTCCAGAATGTCGCTTTTTCGGCATGATCGGAGTCATCGTTTTTAGGGACAAAATAGAAATCTGCAATTTTTGTGAAAATGGTTTTAAAATGTTTTTTTAGGCCTGTCCAGAATGTCGATAGTTCGGCATGACCGGGGTCACTGTTTTTGTGTCAAAAATGTAAAAAAGAATTCTGAGCTTTTTTTGAAAATGGTTCTAAAATGCTTTTTTTTAGGCCTGTCCAGAATGTCGCTTTTTCGGCATGATCGGAGTCATCGTTTTTAGGGACAAAATAGAAATCTGCAATTTTTTGTGAAAATGGTTTTAAAATGTTTTTTTAGGCCTGTCCAGAATGTCGATAGTTCGGCATGACCGGGGTCACTGTTTTTGTGTCAAAAATGCAAAAAAGAATTCTGAGCTTTTTTGAAAATGGTTCTAAAATGCTTTTTTTTAGGCCTGTCCAGAATGTCGCTTTTTCGGCATGATCGGAGTCATCGTTTTTAGGGACAAAATAGAAATCTGCAATTTTTTGTGAAAATGGTTTTAAAATGTTTTTTTAGGCCTGTCCAGAATGTCGATAGTTCGGCATGACCGGGGTCACTGTTTTTGTGTCAAAAAATGAAGAAAAAAAATCAGCCATTTTTGGTGAAAATGTTTTTAAATTTTTTTAGGCCTGTCCAGAATGTCGCTTTTTCGGCATGATCGGAGTCAACTTTTTAGGGACAAAATAGAAATCTGCAATTTTTTGTGAAAATGGTTTTAAAATGTTTTTTTAGGCCTGTCCAGAATGTCGATAGTTCGGCATAACCGGGGTCACTGTTTTTGTGTCACGAAAATGAAGAAAAAAAAATCAGCAATTTTTGGTGAAAATGGTTTTTAAATTTTTTTAGGCCTGTCCAGAATGTCGCTTTTTCGGCATGATCGGAGTCATCGTTTTTAGGGACAAAATAGAAATCTGCAATTTTTTGTGAAAATGGTTTTAAAATGTTTTTTTAGGCCTGTCCAGAATGTCGATAGTTCGGCATGACCGGGGTCACTGTTTTTGTGTCCAAAAATTTAAAAAAGAATTCTGAGCTTTTTGTGAAAATGGTTCTAAAATGCTTTTTTTTAGGCCTGTCCAAAATGTCGCTTTTTCGGCATGATCGGAGTCATCGTTTTTAGGGACAAAATAGAAATCTGCAATTTTTTGTGAAAATGGTTTTAAAATTTTTTTTAGGCCTGTCCAGAATGTCGATAGTTCGGTATGACCGGGGTCACTGTTTTTGTGTCACGAAAATGAAGAAAAAAAATCAGCCATTTTTGGTGAAAATGTTTTTAAATTTTTTTTAGGCCTGTCCAGAATGTCGCTTTTTCGGCATGATCGGAGTCATCGTTTTTAGGGACAAAATAGAAATCTGCAATTTTTTGTGAAAATGGTTTTAAAATGTTTTTTTAGGCCTGTCCAGAATGTCGATAGTTCGGCATGACCGGGGTCACTGTTTTTGTGTCAAAAAATTTAAAAAGAATTCTGAGCTTTTTTTGAAAATGGTTCTAAAATGCTTTTTTTTAGGCCTGTCCAAAATGTCGCTTTTTCGGCATGATCGGAGTCATCGTTTTTAGGGACAAAATAGAAATCTGCAATTTTTTGTGAAAATGGTTTTAAAATGTTTTTTTAGGCCTGTCCAGAATGTCGATAGTTCGGTATGACCGGGGTCACTGTTTTTGTGTCACAAAATGAAGAAAAAAAATCAGCCATTTTTGGTGAAAATGTTTTTAAAATTTTTTTTAGGCCTGTCCAGAATGTCGCTTTTTCGGCATGATCGGAGTCAACTTTTTAGGGACAAAATAGAAATCTGCAATTTTTTGTGAAAATGGTTTTAAAATGTTTTTTTAGGCCTGTCCAGAATGTCGATAGTTCGGCATGAATGGGGTCACTGTTTTTGTGTCAAAAAATGAAAAAAGAATTCTGAGCTTTTTTTTGAAAATGGTTCTAAAATGCTTTTTTTTAGGCCTGTCCAGAATGTCGCTAGTTCGGCATAACCGGGGTCACTGTTTTTGTGTCACGAAAATGAAGAAAAAAAATCAGCAATTTTTGGTGAAAATGGTTTTAAATTTTTTTAGGCCTGTCCAGAATGTCGCTTTTCGGCATGATCGGAGTCATCGTTTTTAGGGACAAAATAGAAATCTGCAATTTTTTGTGAAAATGGTTTTAAAATGTTTTTTTAGGCCTGTCCAGAATGTCGATAGTTCGGCATGACCGGGGTCACTGTTTTTGTGTCACGAAAATGAAAAAAAATATCTGCAATTTTTTGTGAAAATGGTTCGGCAATTTTTTTTTAGGCCTGTCCAGAATGTCGCTTTTTCGGCATGATCGGAGTCATCGTTTTTAGGGACAAAATAGAAATCTGCAATTTTTTGTGAAAATGGTTTTAAAATGTTTTTTAGGCCTGTCCAGAATGTCGATAGTTCGGCATGACCGGGGTCACTGTTTTTGTGTCACGAAAATGAAAAAAAATATCTGCAATTTTTTGTGAAAATGGTTAAAAAAAAATTTTTAGGCCTGTCCAGAATGTCGCTTTTTCGGCATGATCGGAGTCATCGTTTTTAGGGACAAAATAGAAATCTGCAATTTTTTGTGAAAATGGTTTTAAAATGTTTTTTTAGGCCTGTCCAGAATGTCGATAGTTCGGCATGACCGGGGTCACTGTTTTTGTGTCACGAAAATGAAAATAAAATATCTGCAATTTTTTGTGAAAATGGTTCTAAAAATTTTTTTTAGGCCTGTCCAGAATGTCGCTTTTTCGGCATGATCGGAGTCATCGTTTTTAGGGACAAAATAGAAATCTGCAATTTTTTGTGAAAATGGTTTTAAAATGTTTTTTTTAGGCCTGTCCAGAATGTCGATAGTTCGGCATGAACGGGGTCACTGTTTTTGTGTCAAAAAATGAAAAAAAGAATTCTGAGCTTTTTTTTTGAAAATGGTTCTAAAATGCTTTTTTTTTAGGCCTGTCCAGAATGTCGCTAGTTCGGCATGACCGGGGTCACTGTTTTTGTGTCACGAAAATGAAGAAAAAAATCAGCAATTTTTGGTGAAAATGGTTCTAAAATTTTTTTTAGGCCTGTCCAGAATGTCGCTTTTTCGGCATGATCGGAGTCATCGTTTTTAGGGACAAAATAGAAATCTGCAATTTTTTGTGAAAATGGTTTTAAAATGTTTTTTTAGGCCTGTCCAGAATGTCGATAGTTCGGCATGACCGGGGTCACTGTTTTTGTGTCACGAAAATGAAAAAAAATATCTGCAATTTTTTGTGAAAATGGTTCGACAATTTTTTTTAGGCCTGTCCAGAATGTCGCTTTTCGGCATGATCGGAGTCATCGTTTTTAGGGACAAAATAGAAATCTGCAATTTTTGTGAAAATGGTTTTAAAATGTTTTTTAAGGTCTTTCCATAATGTCGATAGTTCGGCATGACCGGGGTCACTGTTTTTGTGTCACGAAAATGAGAAAAAAATATCAGCAATTTTTTGTGAAAATGGTTCTACATTTTTTTTTTAGGCCTGTCCAGAATGTCGCTTTTTCGGCATGATCGGAGTCATCGTTTTTAGGGACAAAATAGAAATCTGCAATTTTTGTGAAAATGGTTTTAAAATGTTTTTTTAGGCCTGTCCAGAATGTCGATAGTTCGGCATGACCGGGGTCACTGTTTTTGTGTCACAAAAATGAAGAAAAAAATCAGCCATTTTTGGTGAAAATGGTTCTACATTTTTTTAGGCCTGTCCAGAATGTCGCTTTTTCGGCATGATCGGAGTCATCGTTTTTAGGGACAAAATAGAAATCTGCAATTTTTGTGAAAATGGTTTTAAAATGTTTTTTTAGGCATGTCCAGAATGTCGCTAGTTCGGCATGACCGGGGTCACTGTTTTTGTGTCAAAAATGAAAAAAAAAATTCTGAGCTTTTTTTTGAAAATGGTTCTAAAATGCTTTTTTTTAGGCCTGTCCAAAATGTCGCTAGTTCGGCATGATCGGTGTATTCGTTTTTGGTGACAAAATAGAAATCTGCAATTTTTAGTGAAAATTGTTTTAAAATGTTTTTTTAGGCCTGTCCAGAATGTCGCTAGTTTGGCATGACCGGGGTCACTGTTTTTGTGTCACGAAAATGAAGAAAAAAAATCAGCAATTTTTGGTGAAAATGGTTTTAAAAATTTTTTTAGGCCTGTCCAGAATGTCGCTTTTTCAGCATGATCGGAGTCATCGTTTTTAGGGACAAAATAGAAATCTGCAATTTTTGGTGAAAATGGTTTTAAAATATTTTTTTTAGGTCTGTCCAGAATGTCGATAGTTCGGCATGACCGGGGTCACTGTTTTTGTGTCACGAAAATGAGAAAAAAATATCTGCAATTTTTTGTGAAAATGGTTCTACATTTTTTTTTTTAGGCCTGTCCAGAATGTCGATAGTTCGGCATGACCGGGGTCACTGTTTTTGTGTCAAAAATTTAAAAAGAATTCTGAGCTTTTTTTGAAAATGGTTCTAAAATGCTTTTTTTTAGGCCTGTCCAGAATGTCGCTTTTTCGGCATGATCGGAGTCATCGTTTTTAGGGACAAAATAGAAATCTGCAATTTTTTGTGAAAATGGTTTTAAAATGTTTTTTTAGGCCTGTCCAGAATGTCGATAGTTCGGCATGACCGGGGTCACTGTTTTTGTGTCAAAAAATGAAAAAAAATTCTGCAGCTTTTTTTGAAAATGGTTCTAAAATTCTTTTTTTAGGCCTGTCCAGAATGTCGCTTTTCGGCATGATCGGAGTCATCGTTTTTAGGGACAAAATAGAAATCTGCAATTTTTGTGAAAATGGTTTTAAAATGTTTTTTAGGCCTGTCCAGAATGTCGATAGTTCGGCATGACCGGGGTCACTGTTTTTGTGTCAAAAAATGAAGAAAAAAATCTGAGCAATTTTTGGTGAAAATGGTTTTAAAATTTTTTTTTAGGCCTGTCCAGAATGTCGCTTTTCGGCATGATCGGAGTCATCGTTTTTAGGGACAAAATAGAAATCTGCAATTTTTTGTGAAAATGGTTTTAAAATGTTTTTTTAGGCCTGTCCAGAATGTCGATAGTTCGGCATAACCGGGGTCACTGTTTTTGTGTCACGAAAATGAAGAAAAAAATCAGCAATTTTTGGTGAAAATGGTTTTAAAATTTTTTTTAGGCCTGTCCAGAATGTCGCTTTTTCGGCATGATCGGAGTCATCGTTTTTAGGGACAAAATAGAAATCTGCAATTTTTTGTGAAAATGGTTTTAAAATGTTTTTTTTAGGCCTGTCCAGAATGTCGATAGTTCGGCATGACCGGGGTCACTGTTTTTGTGTCACGAAAATTAAAAAAAAATTCTGAGCTTTTTGGTGAAAATGGTTCTAAAATGCTTTTTTTTAGGCCTGTCCAGAATGTCGCTTTTTCGGCATGATCGGAGTCATCGTTTTTAGGGACAAAATAGAAATCTGCAATTTTTTGTGAAAATGGTTTTAAAATTTTTTTTTAGGCCTGTCCAGAATGTCGATAGTTCGGCATGACCGGGGTCACTGTTTTTGTGTCACGAAAATGAAGAAAAAAAATCAGCCATTTTTGGTGAAAATGTTTTTACATTTTTTTAGGCCTGTCCAGAATGTCGCTTTTTCGGCATGATCGAGTCATCGTTTTTAGGGACAAAATAGAAATCTGCAATTTTTGTGAAAATGGTTTTAAAATGTTTTTTTAGGCCTGTCCAGAATGTCGATAGTTCGGCATGACCGGGGTCACTGTTTTTGTGTCAAAAAATTAAAAAGAATTCTGAGCTTTTTGTTGAAAATGGTTCTAAAATGCTTTTTTTAGGCCTGTCCAGAATGTCGCTTTTTCGGCATGATCGGAGTCATCGTTTTTAGGGACAAAATAGAAATCTGCAATTTTTGTGAAAATGGTTTTAAAATGTTTTTTTAGGCCTGTCCAGAATGTCGATAGTTCGGCATGACCGGGGTCACTGTTTTTGTGTCACGAAAATGAAGAAAAAATATCTGCAATTTTTGGTGAAAATGGTTCTAAAATTTTTTTAGGCCTGTCCAGAATGTCGCTTTTTCGGCATGATCGGAGTCATCGTTTTTAGGGACAAAATAGAAATCTGCAATTTTTTGTGAAAATGGTTTTAAAATGTTTTTTAGGCCTGTCCAGAATGTCGATAGTTCGGCATGAATGGGGTCACTGTTTTTGTGTCAAAAAATGAAAAAAAGAATTCTGAGCTTTTTTTTGAAAATGGTTCTAAAATGCTTTTTTTTAGGCCTGTCCAGAATGTCGCTAGTTCGGCATAACCGGGGTCACTGTTTTTGTGTCACGAAAATGAAGAAAAAAATCAGCAATTTTTGGTGAAAATGGTTCTTAAATTTTTTTAGGCCTGTCCAGAATGTCGCTTTTTCGGCATGATCGGAGTCATCGTTTTTAGGGACAAAATAGAAATCTGCAATTTTTTGTGAAAATGGTTTTAAAATGTTTTTTTAGGCCTGTCCAGAATGTCGATAGTTCGGCATGACCGGGGTCACTGTTTTTGTGTCACGAAAATGAAAAAAATATCTGCAATTTTTTGTGAAAATGGTTCGACAATTTTTTTTAGGCCTGTCCAGAATGTCGCTTTTTCGGCATGATCGGAGTCATCGTTTTTAGGGACAAAATAGAAATCTGCAATTTTTGTGAAAATGGTTTTAAAATGTTTTTTAGGCCTGTCCAGAATGTCGATAGTTCGGCATGACCGGGGTCACTGTTTTTGTGTCACGAAAATGAAAAAAAATATCTGCAATTTTTTGTGAAAATGGTTAAAAAAATTTTTTAGGCCTGTCCAGAATGTCGCTTGTTCGGCATGATCGGAGTCATCGTTTTTAGGGACAAAATAGAAATCTGCAATTTTTTGTGAAAATGGTTTTAAAATGTTTTTTTAGGCCTGTCCAGAATGTCGATAGTTCGGCATGACCGGGGTCACTGTTTTTGTGTCACGAAAATGAAAATAAAATATCTGCAATTTTTTGTGAAAATGGTTCTAAAAATTTTTTAGGCCTGTCCAGAATGTCGCTTTTTCGGCATGATCGGAGTCATCGTTTTTAGGGACAAAATAGAAATCTGCAATTTTTTGTGAAAATGGTTTTAAAATGTTTTTTTAGGCCTGTCCAGAATGTCGATAGTTCGGCATGAATGGGGTCACCGTTTTTGTGTCAAAAATGAAAAAAAGAATTCTGAGCTTTTTTTTGAAAATGGTTCTAAAATGCTTTTTTTTAGGCCTGTCCAGAATGTCGCTAGTTCGGCATAACCGGGGTCACTGTTTTTGTGTCACGAAAATGAAGAAAAAAAATCAGCAATTTTTGGTGAAAATGGTTTTAAAAATTTTTAGGCCTGTCCAGAATGTCGCTTTTTCGGCATGATCGGAGTCATCGTTTTTAGGGACAAAATAGAAATCTGCAATTTTTAGTGAAAATTGTTTTAAAATGTTTTTTTAGGCCTGTCCAGAATGTCGATAGTTCGGCAACTTGACCGGGGTCACTGTTTTTGTGTCACGAAAATGAAAAAAATATCTGCAATTTTTTGGTGAAAATGGTTCTACAAATTTTTTTTAGGCCTGTCCAGAATGTCGCTTTTTCGGCATGATCGGAGTCATCGTTTTTAGGGACAAAATAGAAATCTGCAATTTTTTGTGAAAATGGTTTTAAAATGTTTTTTTAAGGTCTTTCCATAATGTCGATAGTTCGGCATGACCGGGGTCACTGTTTTTGTGTCACGAAAATGAGAAAAAAATATCAGCAATTTTTTGTGAAAATGGTTCTACATTTTTTTTTTAGGCCTGTCCAGAATGTCGCTTTTTCGGCATGATCGGAGTCATCGTTTTTAGGGACAAAATAGAAATCTGCAATTTTTTGTGAAAATGGTTTTAAAATGTTGTTTTAGGCATGTCCAGAATGTCGATAGTTCGGTATGACCGGGGTCACTGTTTTTGTGTCAAAAAATGAAGAAAAAAAATCAGCCATTTTTGGTGAAAATGGTTCTACATTTTTTTTTTAGGCCTGTCCAGAATGTCGCTTTTTCGGCATGATCGGAGTCATCGTTTTTAGGGACAAAATAGAAATCTGCAATTTTTTGTGAAAATGGTTTTAAAATGTTTTTTTAGGCATGTCCAGAATGTCGCTAGTTCGGCATGACCGGGGTCACTGTTTTTGTGTCAAAAAATGAAGAAAAAAATTCTGAGCTTTTTTTTTGAAAATGGTTCTAAAATGCTTTTTTTTTAGGCCTGTCCAAAATGTCGCTAGTTCGGCATGATCGGTGTATTCGTTTTTGGTGACAAAAATAGAAATCTACAATTTTTAGTGAAAATTGTTTTAAAATGTTTTTTTTAGGCCTGTCCAGAATGTCGCTAGTTTGGCATGACCGGGGTCACTGTTTTTGTGTCACGAAAATGAAGAAAAAAAAATCAGCAATTTTTGGTGAAAATGGTTTTAAAAATTTTTTTAGGCCTGTCCAGAATGTCGCTTTTTCAGCATGATCGGAGTCATCGTTTTTAGGGACAAAATAGAAATCTGCAATTTTTGGTGAAAATGGTTTTAAAATGTTTTTTTAGGTCTGTCCAGAATGTCGATAGTTCGGCATGACCGGGGTCACTGTTTTTGTGTCACGAAAATGAGAAAAAAATATCTGCAATTTTTTGTGAAAATGGTTCTACATTTTTTTTTTAGGCCTGTCCAGAATGTCGCTTTTTCGGCATGATCGGAGTCATCGTTTTTAGGGACAAAATAGAAATCTGCAATTTTTGTGAAAATGTTTTTAAAATGTTTTTTTAGGCATGTCCAGAATGTCGATAGTTCGGTATGACCGTGGTCACTGTTTTTGTGTCAAAAAATGAAGAAAAAAAATCAGCCATTTTTGGTGAAAATGGTTTTGAAATTTTTTTTTAGGCCTGTCCAGAATGATGATAGTTCGGCATGACCGGGGTAACTGTTTTTGTGTCAAAAAATGAAAAAAAGAATTCTGAGCTTTTTTTTTGAAAATGGTTCTAAAATGCTTTTTTTTAGGCCTGTCCAAAATGTCGCTAGTTCGGCATGATCGGAGTCATCGTTTTTGGTGACAAAAATAGAAATCTACAATTTTTTGTGAAAATGGTTTTAAAATGTTTTTTTTAGGCCTGTCCAGAATGTCGATAGTTCGGCATGACCGGAGTCACTGTTTTTGTGTCACGAAAATGAGAAAAAAATCTGCAATTTTTGTGAAAATGGTTCTAAAAAATTTTTTTAGGCCTGTCCAGAATGTCGCTTTTTCGGCATGATCGGAGTCATCGTTTTTAGGGACAAAATAGAAATCTGCAATTTTTTGTGAAAATGGTTTTAAAATGTTTTTTTTAGGCCTGTCCAGAATGTCGATAGTTCGGTATGACCGGGGTCACTGTTTTTGTGTCACGAAAATGAGAAAAAAATATCTGCAATTTTTTGTGAAAATGTTTCTACATTTTTTTTTTTAGGCCTGTCCAGAATGTCGCTTTTTCGGCATGATCGGAGTCATCCTTTTTAGGGACAAAATAGAAATCTGCAATTTTTTGTGAAAATGGTTTTAAAATGTTTTTTTAGGCATGTCCAGAATGTCGATAGTTCGGTATGACCGTGGTCACTGTTTTTGTGTCAAAAAATGAAGAAAAAAAATCAGCCATTTTTGGTGAAAATGGTTTTGAAATTTTTTTTTAGGCCTGTCCAGAATGATGATAGTTCGGCATGACCGGGGTCACTGTTTTTGTGTCAAAAAATGAAAAAAAGAATTCTGAGCTTTTTTTTTGAAAATGGTTCTAAAATGCTTTTTTTTAGGCCTGTCCAGAATGTCGCTAGTTCGGCATGATCGGAGTCATCGTTTTTGGTGACAAAAATAGAAATCTACAATTTTTTGTGAAAATGGTTTTAAAATGTTTTTTTAGGCCTGTCCAGAATGTCGATAGTTCGGCATGACCGGAGTCACTGTTTTTGTGTCACGAAAATGAGAAAAAAAATCTGCAATTTTTTGTGAAAATGGTTCTAAAATTTTTTTTAGGCCTGTCCAGAATGTCGCTTTTTCGGCATGATCGGAGTCATCGTTTTTAGGGACAAAATAGAAATCTGCAATTTTTGTGAAAATGGTTTTAAAATGTTTTTTTAGGCCTGTCCAGAATGTCGATAGTTCGGCATGACCGGGGTCACTGTTTTTGTGTCAAAAATGAAGAAAAAAATCTGAGCCTTTTTGGTGAAAATGTTTCTAAATTTTTTTAGGCCTGTCCAGAATGTCGCTTTTTCGGCATGATCGGAGTCATCGTTTTTAGGGACAAAATAGAAATCTGCAATTTTTTGTGAAAATGGTTTTAAAATGTTTTTTTAGGCCTGTCCAGAATGTCGATAGTTCGGCATGACCGGGGTCACTGTTTTTGTGTCAAAAAATTTAAAAAAGAATTCTGAGCTTTTTTTGAAAATGGTTCTAAAATGCTTTTTTTTTAGGCCTGTCCAGAATGTCGCTTTTTCGGCATGATCGGAGTCATCGTTTTTAGGGACAAAATAGAAATCTGCAATTTTTTGTGAAAATGGTTTTAAAATGTTTTTTTAGGCCTGTCCAGAATGTCGATAGTTCGGCATGATCGGAGTCATCGTTTTTAGGGACAAAATAGAAATCTGCAATTTTTTGTGAAAATGGTTTTAAAATGTTTTTTTTAGGCCTGTCCAGAATGTCGATAGTTCGGTATGACCGGGGTCACTGTTTTTGTGTCAAAAAATGAAGAAAAAAAAATCAGCCATTTTTGGTGAAAATGTTTTTTAAATTTTTTTTAGGCCTGTCCAGAATGTCGCTTTTTCGGCATGATCGGAGTCATCGTTTTTAGGGACAAAATAGAAATCTGCAATTTTTTGTGAAAATGGTTTTAAAATGTTTTTTTAGGCCTGTCCAGAATGTCGATAGTTCGGCATGAATGGGGTCACTGTTTTTGTGTCAAAAAATGAAAAAAGAATTCTGAGCTTTTTTTTGAAAATGGTTCTAAAATGCTTTTTTTTAGGCCTGTCCAGAATGTCGCTAGTTCGGCATAACCGGGGTCACTGTTTTTGTGTCACGAAAATGAAGAAAAAAAATCTGCAATTTTTGGTGAAAATGGTTTTTAAATTTTT
Organism: Salmo salar; assembly: GCF_905237065.1. Classification (NCBI taxonomy): domain Eukaryota; kingdom Metazoa; phylum Chordata; class Actinopteri; order Salmoniformes; family Salmonidae; genus Salmo; species Salmo salar. Next base: position 136,364 of record NW_025549823.1, on the reverse strand, counting down.
TTAGGCCTGTCCAGAATGTCGCTTTTTCGGCATGATCGGAGTCATCGTTTTTAGGGACAAAATAGAAATCTGCAATTTTTTGTGAAAATGGTTTTAAAATGTTTTTTTAGGCCTGTCCAGAATGTCGATAGTTCGGCATGACCGGGGTCACTGTTTTTGTGTCACGAAAAAGAAAAAAAAAATATCTGCAATTTTTTGTGAAAATGGTTCTAAAATTTTTTTAGGCCTGTCCAGAATGTCGCTTTTTCGGCATGATCGGAGTCATCGTTTTTAGGGACAAAATAGAAATCTGCAATTTTTGTGAAAATGGTTTTAAAATGTTTTTTTAGGCCTGTCCAGAATGTCGATAGTTCGGCATGACCGGGGTCACTGTTTTTGTGTCACGAAAATGAAAATAAAATATCTGCAATTTTTTGTGAAAATGGTTCTAAAATTTTTTTTAGGCCTGTCCAGAATGTCGCTTTTTCGGCATGATCGGAGTCATCGTTTTTAGGGACAAAATAGAAATCTGCAATTTTTTGTGAAAATGGTTTTAAAATGTTTTTTTAGGCCTGTCCAGAATGTCGATAGTTCGGCATGAACGGGGTCACTGTTTTTGTGTCAAAAAATGAAAAAAGAATTCTGAGCTTTTTTTTGAAAATGGTTCTAAAATGCTTTTTTTTAGGCCTGTCCAGAATCTCGCTAGTTCGGCATGACCGGGGTCACTGTTTTTGTGTCACGAAAATGAAGAAAAAAAATCAGCAATTTTTGGTGAAAATGGTTTTTAAATTTTTTTAGGCCTGTCCAGAATGTCGCTTTTCGGCATGATCGGAGTCATCGTTTTTAGGGACAAAATAGAAATCTGCAATTTTTGTGAAAATGGTTTTAAAATGTTTTTTTAGGCCTGTCCAGAATGTCGATAGTTCGGCATGACCGGGGTCACTGTTTTTGTGTCACGAAAATGAAAAAAAATATCTGCAATTTTTTGTGAAAATGGTTCGACAATTTTTTTTAGGCCTGTCCAGAATGTCGCTTTTTCGGCATGATCGGAGTCATCGTTTTTAGGGACAAAATAGAAATCTGCAATTTTTGTGAAAATGGTTTTAAAATGTTTTTTTAGGCCTGTCCAGAATGTCGATAGTTCGGCATGACCGGGGTCACTGTTTTTGTGTCACGAAAATGAAAAAAATATCTGCAATTTTTTGTGAAAATGGTTAAAAAAAAATTTTTTAGGCCTGTCCAGAATGTCGCTTTTTCGGCATGATCGGAGTCATCGTTTTTAGGGACAAAATAGAAATCTGCAATTTTTGGTGAAAATGGTTTTAAAATGTTTTTTTAGGCCTGTCCAGAATGTCGATAGTTCGGCATGACCGGGGTCACTGTTTTTGTGTCACGAAAATGAAAATAAAATATCTGCAATTTTTTGTGAAAATGGTTCTAAAATTTTTTTTTAGGCCTGTCCAGAATGTCGCTTTTTCGGCATGATCGGAGTCATCGTTTTTAGGGACAAAATAGAAATCTGCAATTTTTTGTGAAAATGGTTTTAAAATGTTTTTTAGGCCTGTCCAGAATGTCGATAGTTCGGCATGAATGGGGTCACTGTTTTTGTGTCAAAAAATGAAAAAAAGAATTCTGAGCTTTTTTTTTGAAAATGGTTCTAAAATGCTTTTTTTTTAGGCCTGTCCAGAATGTCGCTAGTTCGGCATGACCGGGGTCACTGTTTTTGTGTCACGAAAATGAAGAAAAAAATCAGCAATTTTTGGTGAAAATGGTTTTTAAATTTTTTTAGGCCTGTCCAGAATGTCGCTTTTTCGGCATGATCGGAGTCATCGTTTTTAGGGACAAAATAGAAATCTGCAATTTTTTGTGAAAATGGTTTTAAAATGTTTTTTTAGGCCTGTCCAGAATGTCGATAGTTCGGCATGACCGGGGTCACTGTTTTTGTGTCACGAAAATGAAAAAAAAATATCTGCAATTTTTTGTGAAAATGGTTCGGCAATTTTTATTTAGGCCTGTCCAGAATGTCGCTTTTTCGGCATGATCGGAGTCATCGTTTTTAGGGACAAAATAGAAATCTGCAATTTTTTGTGAAAATGGTTTTAAAATGTTTTTTAGGCCTGTCCAGAATGTCGATAGTTCGGCATGACCGGGGTCACTGTTTTTGTGTCACGAAAATGAAAAAAAAATATCTGCAATTTTTTGTGAAAATGGTTAAAAAAATTTTTTTAGGCCTGTCCAGAATGTCGCTTTTTCGGCATGATCGGAGTCATCGTTTTTAGGGACAAAATAGAAATCTGCAATTTTTTGTGAAAATGGTTTTAAAATGTTTTTTTAGGCCTGTCCAGAATGTCGATAGTTCGGCATGACCGGGGTCACTGTTTTTGTGTCACGAAAATGAAAATAAAATATCTGCAATTTTTTGTGAAAATGGTTCTAAAATTTTTTTTTAGGCCTGTCCAGAATGTCGCTTTTTCGGCATGATCGGAGTCATCGTTTTTAGGGACAAAATAGAAATCTGCAATTTTTTGTGAAAATTGTTTTAAAATGTTTTTTTAGGCCTGTCCAGAATGTCGATAGTTCGGCATGACTGGGGTCACTGTTTTTGTGTCAAAAAATGAAAAAAGAATTCTGAGGTTTTTTTTTAAATGGTTCTAAAATGCTTTTTTTTAGGCCTGTCCAAAATGTCGCTAGTTCGGCATGATCGGAGTATTCGTTTTTGGTGACAAAAATCGAAATCTACAATTTTTTGTGAAAATGGTTTTAAAATGTTTTTTTAGGCCTGTCCAGAATGTCGCTAGTTCGGCATAACCGGGGTCACTGTTTTTGTGTCACGAAAATGAAGAAAAAAAAACAGCCATTTTTGGTGAAAATGGTTTTTAAAAATTTTTTTTAGGCCTGTCCAGAATGTCGCTTTTTCGGCATGATCGGAGTCATCGTTTTTAGGGACAAAATAGAAATCTGCAATTTTTTGTGAAAATGGTTTTAAATTGTTTTTTTAGGCCTGTCCAGAATGTCGATAGTTCGGCATGACCGGGGTCACTGTTTTTGTGTCACGAAAATGAAAAAAAAATATCTGCAATTTTTTGTGAAAATGGTTCAAAACATTTTTTTTAGGCCTGTCCAGAATGACGCTTTTTCGGCATGATCGGAGTCAACGTTTTTAGGGACAAAAATAGAAATCTACAATTTTTTGTGAAAATGGTTTTAAAATGCATTTTTTTTAGGCCTGTCCAAAATGTCGCTAGTTCGGCATGATCGGAGTCATCGTTTTTGGTGACAAAAATAGAAATCTACAATTTTTTGTGAAAATGGTTTTAAAATGTTTTTTTTAGGCCTGTCCAGAATGTCGCTAGTTCGGCATGACAGGGGTCACTGTTTTTGTGTCACGAAAATGAAGAAAAAAAAATCAGCAATTTTTGGTGAAAATGGTTTTAAAATTTTTTTTTAGACCTGTCCAGAATGTCGCTTTTTCGGCATGATCGGAGTCATCGTTTTTAGGGACAAAATAGAAATCTGCAATTTTTGGTGAAAATGGTTTTAAAATGTTTTTTTTAGGCCTGTCCAGAATGTCGATAGTTCGGCATGACCGGGGTCACTGTTTTTGTGTCACGAAAATGAGAAAAAAATATCTGCAATTTTTTGTGAAAATGGTTCAAAAAATTTTTTTAGGCCTGTCCAGAATGTTGCTTTTTCGGCATGATCGGAGTCATCGTTTTTAGGGACAAAATAGAAATCTGCAATTTTTTGTGAAAATGGTTTTAAAATGTTTTTTTAGGCCTGTCCAGAATGTCGATAGTTCGGCATGACCGGGGTCACTGTTTTTGTGTCACGAAAATGAAAAAAATATCTGCAATTTTTTGTGAAAATGGTTCTAAAGTTTTTTTTAGGCCTGTCCAGAATGTCGCTTTTTCGGCATGATCGGAGTCATCGTTTTTAGGGACAAAATAGAAATCTGCAATTTTTGTGAAAATGGTTTTAAAATGTTTTTTTAGGCCTGTCCAGAATGTCGATAGTTCGGCATGACCGGGGTCACTGTTTTTGTGTCACGAAAATGAGAAAAAATATCTGCAATTTTTTGTGAAAATGGTTCTAAATTTTTTTTAGGCCTGTCCAGAATGTCGCTTTTTCGGCATGATCGGAGTCATCGTTTTTAGGGACAAAATAGAAATCTGCAATTTTTTGTGAAAATGGTTTTAAAATGTTTTTTTTAGGCCTGTCCAGAATGTCGATAGTTCGGTATGACCGGGGTCACTGTTTTTGTGTCAAAAAATGAAGAAAAAAAAATCAGCCATTTTTGGTGAAAATGGTTTTTAAATTTTTTTTTAGGCCTGTCGAGAATGTCGCTTTTTCGGCATGATCGGAGTCATCGTTTTTAGGGACAAAATAGAAATCTGCAATTTTTTGTGAAAATGGTTTTAAAATGTTTTTTTTTAGGCCTGTCCAGAATGTCGATAGTTCGGCATGATCGGAGTCATCGTTTTTGGTGACAAAAATAGAAATCTACAATTTTTTGTGAAAATGGTTTTAAAATGTTTTTTTTAGGCCTGTCCAGAATGTCGATAGTTCGGCATGACCGGGGTCACTGTTTTTGTGTCACGAAAATGAGAAAAAAATATCTGCAATTTTTTGTGAAAATGGTTCTAAATTTTTTTTTTAGACCTGTCCAGAATGTCGCTTTTTCGGCATGATCGGAGTCATCGTTTTTAGGGACAAAATAGAAATCTGCAATTTTTGGTGAAAATGGTTTTAAAATGTTTTTTTTAGGCCTGTCCAGAATGTCGATAGTTCGGCATGACCGGGGTCACTGTTTTTGTGTCACGAAAATGAGAAAAAAATATCTGCAATTTTTTGTGAAAATGGTTCAAAAATTTTTTTTAGGCCTGTCCAGAATGTCGCTTTTTCGGCATGATCGGAGTCATCGTTTTTAGGGACAAAATAGAAATCTGCAATTTTTGTGAAAATGGTTTTAAAATGTTTTTTTAGGCCTGTCCAGAATGTCGATAGTTCGGCATGACCGGGGTCACTGTTTTTGTGTCACGAAAATGAGAAAAAATACCTGCAATTTTTTGTGAAAATGGTTCAAAAACATTTTTTTAGGCCTGTCCAGAATGTCGCTTTTTCGGCATGATCGGAGTCATCGTTTTTAGGGACAAAATAGAAATCTGCAATTTTTTGTGAAAATGGTTTTAAAATGTTTTTTTAGGCCTGTCCAGAATGTCGCTTTTTCGGCATGATCGGAGTCATCGTTTTTAGGGACAAAATAGAAATCTGCAATTTTTTGTGAAAATGGTTTTAAAATGTTTTTTTAGGCCTGTCCAGAATGTCGATAGTTCGGCATGACCGGGGTCACTGTTTTTGTGTCACGAAAATGAAGAAAAAAAATCAGCAATTTTTGGTGAAAATGTTTTTTTTTTTTTATTAGGCCTGTCCAGAATGTCGCTTTTTCGGCATGATCGGAGTCATCGTTTTTAGGGACAAAATAGAAATCTGCAATTTTTTGTGAAAATGGTTTTAAAATGTTTTTTAGGCCTGTCCAGAATGTCGATAGTTCGGCATGACCGGGGTCACTGTTTTTGTGTCACGAAAATGAGAAAAAAATATCTGCAATTTTTTGTGAAAATGGTTCTAAATTTTTTTTTAGGCCTGTCCAGAATGTCGCTTTTTCGGCATGATCGGAGTCATCGTTTTTAGGGACAAAATAGGAATCTGCAATTTTTGGTGAAAATGGTTTTAAAATGTTTTTTTTTAGGCCTGTCCAGAATGTCGCTTTTTCGGCATGATCGGAGTCATCGTTTTTAGGGACAAAATAGAAATCTGCAATTTTTTGTGAAAATGGTTTTAAAATGTTTTTTTAGGCCTGTCCAGAATGTCGATAGTTCGGTATGACCGGGGTCACTGTTTTTGTGTCAAAAAATGAAGAAAAAAAATCAGCAATTTTTGGTGAAAATGGTTTTAAAAATTTTTTTTAGACCTGTCCAGAATGTCGCTTTTTCGGCATGATCGGAGTCATCGTTTTTAGGGACAAAATAGAAATCTGCAATTTTTTGTGAAAATGGTTTTAAAATGTTTTTTTTAGGCCTGTCCAGAATGTCGATAGTTCGGCATGACCGGGGTCACTGTTTTTGTGTCACGAAAATGAGAAAAAATATCTGCAATTTTTTGTGAAAATGGTTCAAAAATTTTTTTTTAGGCCTGTCCAGAATGTTGCTTTTTCGGCATGATCGGAGTCATCGTTTTTAGGGACAAAATAGAAATCTGCAATTTTTGTGAAAATGGTTTTAAAATGTTTTTTTAGGCCTGTCCATAATGTCGATAGTTCGGCATGACCGGGGTCACTGTTTTTGTGTCACGAAAATGAAAAAAATATCTGCAATTTTTTGTGAAAATGGTTCAAAAAATTTTTTTAGGCCTGTCCAGAATGACGCTTTTTCGGCATGATTAGAGTCAACGTTTTAGGGAGAAAAATAGAAATCTACAATTTTTTGTGAAAATGGTTTTAAAATGTTTTTTTTTAGGCCTGTCCAAAATGTCGCTAGTTCGGCATGATCGGAGTATTCGTTTTTGGTGACAAAAATAGAAATCTACAATTTTTTGTGAAAATGGTTTTAAAATGGTTTTTTTAGGCCTGTCCAGAATGTCGCTAGTTCGGCATGACAGGGGTCACTGTTTTTGTGTCACGAAAATGAAGAAAAAAAAATCTGCAATTTTTGGTGAAAATGGTTTTAAAAAATTTTTTTAGACCTGTCCAGAATGTCGCTTTTTCGGCATGATCGGAGTCATCGTTTTTAGGGACAAAATAGAAATCTGCAATTTTTGGTGAAAATGGTTTTAAAATGTTTTTTTTAGGCCTGTCCAGAATGTCGATAGTTCGGCATGACCGGGGTCACTGTTTTTGTGTCACGAAAATGAGAAAAAAATACCTGCAATTTTTTGTGAAAATGGTTCAAAAAAATTTTTTTAGGCCTGTCCAGAATGTTGCTTTTTCGGCATGATCGGAGTCATCGTTTTTTAGGGACAAAATAGAAATCTGCAATTTTTTGTGAAAATGGTTTTAAAATGTTTTTTTTTAGGCCTGTCCAGAATGTCGCTTTTTCGGCATGATCGGAGTCATCGTTTTTAGGGACAAAATAGAAATCTGCAATTTTTTGTGAAAATGGTTTTAAAATGTTTTTTTTAGGCCTGTCCAGAATGTCGATAGTTCGGCATGACCGGGGTCACTGTTTTTGTGTCACAAAAATGAAGAAAAAAAAATCAGCAATTTTTGGTGAAAATGTTTTTTTTTTTTTTTATTAGGCCTGTCCAGAATGTCGCTTTTTCGGCATGATTGGAGTCATTGTTTTTAGGGACAAAATAGAAATCTGCAATTTTTTGTGAAAATGGTTTTAAAATGTTTTTTTAGGCCTGTCCAGAATGTCGATAGTTCGGCATGACCGGGGTCACTGTTTTTGTGTCACGAAAATGAGAAAAAAATATCTGCAATTTTTTGTGAAAATGGTTCAAAAATTTTTTTTTAGGCCTGTCCAGAATGACGCTTTTTCGGCATGATTAGAGTCAACGTTTTTAGGGAGAAAAATAGAAATCTACAATTTTTTGTGAAAATGGTTTTAAAATGCATTTTTTTTAGGCCTGTCCAAAATGTCGCTAGTTCGGCATGATCGGAGTCATCGTTTTTGGTGACAAAAATAGAAATCTACAATTTTTGTGAAAATGGTTTTAAAATGTTTTTTTAGGCCTGTCCAGAATGTCGCTAGTTCGGCATGACAGGGGTCACTGTTTTTGTGTCACGAAAATGAAGAAAAAAAATCAGCAATTTTTGGTGAAAATGGTTTTAAAAATTTTTTTTAGACCTGTCCAGAATGTCGCTTTTTCGGCATGATCGGAGTCATCGTTTTTAGGGACAAAATAGAAATCTGCAATTTTTGGTGAAAATGGTTTTAAAATGTTTTTTTTTAGGCCTGTCCAGAATGTCGATAGTTCGGCATGACCGGGGTCACTGTTTTTGTGTCAAAAAATGAAAAAAAGAATTCTGAGCTTTTTTTTTTAAAATGGTTCTAAAATGCTTTTTTTTTTAGGCCTGTCCAAAATGTCGCTAGTTCGGCATGATCGGAGTCATCGTTTTTGGTGACAAAAATAGAAATCTACAATTTTTTGTGAAAATGGTTTTAAAATGTTTTTTTTAGGCCTGTCCAGAATGTCGCTAGTTCGGCATGACCGGGGTCACTGTTTTTGTGTCACAAAAATGAAGAAAAAAAAATCAGCAATTTTTGGTGAAAATGTTTTTTTTTTTTAATTAGGCCTGTCCAGAATGTCGCTTTTTCGGCATGATCGGCGTCATCGTTTTTAGGGACAAAATAGAAATCTGCAATTTTTGGTGAAAATGTTTTTAAAATGTTTTTTTAGGCCTGTCCAGAATGTCGATAGTTTGGCATGACCGGGGTCACTGTTTTTGTGTCACGAAAATGAAAAAAAATATCTGCAATTTTTTGTGAAAATGGTTCTAAAATTTTTTTTTAGGCCTGTCCAGAATGTCGTTTTTCGAAATGATCGGAGTCATCGTTTTTAGGGACAAAATAGAAATCTGCAATTTTTTGTGAAAATGGTTATAAAATGTTTTTTTTAGGCCTGTCCAGAATGTCGATAGTTCGGCATGACCGGGGTCACTGTTTTTGTGTCAAAAAATGAAAAAAAGAATTCTGAGCTTTTTTTTTGAAAATGGTTCTAAAATGCATTTTTTTTAGGCCTGTCCAAAATGTCGCTAGTTCGGCATGATCGGAGTCATCGTTTTTGGTGACAAAAATAGAAATCTACAATTTTTTGTGAAAATGGTTTTAAAATGTTTTTTTTAGGCCTGTCCAGAATGACGCTTTTTCGGCATGATCGGAGTCAACGTTTTTAGGGACAAAAATAGAAATCTACAATTTTTTGTGAAAATGGTTTTAAAATGCATTTTTTTTAGGCCTGTCCAAAATGTCGCTAGTTCGGCATGATCGGAGTCATCGTTTTTGGTGACAAAAAATGAAGAAAAAAAAATCTGCCATTTTTGGTGAAAATGGTTTTTAATTTTTTTGGGCCTTTCCAGAATGTCGCTTTTTCGGCATGATCGGCGTCATCGTTTTTAGGGACAAAATAGAAATCTGCAATTTTTTGTGAAAATGGTTTTAAAATGTTTTTTTAGGCCTGTCCAGAATGTCGATAGTTCGGCATGACCGGGGTCACTGTTTTTGTGTCACGAAAATGAAAAAAAATATCTGCAATTTTTTGTGAAAATGGTTCTAAAAATTTTTTTTAGGCCTGTCCAGAATGTCGTTTTTTCGGCATGATCGGAGTCATCGTTTTTAGGGACAAAATAGAAATCTGCAATTTTTGGTGAAAATGGTTTTAAAATGTTTTTTTTAGGCCTGTCCAGAATGTCGATAGTTCGGCATGACCGGGGTCACTGTTTTTGTGTCAAAAAATGAAAAAAAGAATTCTGAGCTTTTTTTTTTAAAATGGTTCTAAAATGCTTTTTTTTTTAGGCCTGTCCAAAATGTCGCTAGTTCGGCATGATCGGAGTCATCGTTTTTGGTGACAAAAATAGAAATCTACAATTTTTTGTGAAAATGGTTTTAAAATGTTTTTTTTAGGCCTGTCCAGAATGTCGCTAGTTCGGCATGACCGGGGTCACTGTTTTTGTGTCACAAAAATGAAGAAAAAAAAATCAGCAATTTTTGGTGAAAATGTTTTTTTTTTTTTAATTAGGCCTGTCCAGAATGTCGCTTTTTCGGCATGATCGGCGTCATCGTTTTTAGGGACAAAATAGAAATCTGCAATTTTTGGTGAAAATGTTTTTAAAATGTTTTTTAGGCCTGTCCAGAATGTCGATAGTTTGGCATGACCGGGGTCACTGTTTTTGTGTCACGAAAATGAAAAAAATATCTGCAATTTTTTGTGAAAATGGTTCTAAAATTTTTTTTAGGCCTGTCCAGAATGTCGTTTTTCGAAATGATCGGAGTCATCGTTTTTAGGGACAAAATAGAAATCTGCAATTTTTGTGAAAATGGTTATAAAATGTTTTTTTAGGCCTGTCCAGAATGTCGATAGTTCGGCATGACCGGGGTCACTGTTTTTGTGTCAAAAAATGAAAAAAAGAATTCTGAGCTTTTTTTTGAAAATGGTTCTAAAATGCATTTTTTTAGGCCTGTCCAAAATGTCGCTAGTTCGGCATGATCGAGTCATCGTTTTTGGTGACAAAAATAGAAATCTACAATTTTTTGTGAAAATGGTTTTAAAATGTTTTTTTTAGGCCTGTCCAGAATGACGCTTTTTCGGCATGATCGGAGTCAACGTTTTTAGGGACAAAAATAGAAATCTACAATTTTTTGTGAAAATGGTTTTAAAATGCATTTTTTTTAGGCCTGTCCAAAATGTCGCTAGTTCGGCATGATCGGAGTCATCGTTTTTGGTGACAAAAATAGAAATCTAAAATTTTTTGTGAAAATGGTTTTAAAATGTTTTTTTTAGGCCTGTCCAGAATGTCGCTAGTTCGGCATGACAGGGGTCACTGTTTTTGTGTCACGAAAATGAAGAAAAAAATCAGCAATTTTTGGTGAAAATGGTTTTTAAAATTTTTTTAGACCTGTCCAGAATGTCGCTTTTTCGGCATGATCGGAGTCATCGTTTTTAGGGACAAAATAGAAATCTGCAATTTTTGGTGAAAATGGTTTTAAAATGTTTTTTTTAGGCCTGTCCAGAATGTCGATAGTTCGGCATGACCGGGGTCACTGTTTTTGTGTCACGAAAATGAGAAAAAAATATCTGCAATTTTTTGTGAAAATGGTTCAAAATTTTTTTTAGGCCTGTCCAGAATGTTGCTTTTTCGGCATGATCGGAGTCATCGTTTTTAGGGACAAAATAGAAATCTGCAATTTTTGTGAAAATGGTTTTAAAATGTTTTTTTAGGCCTGTCCATAATGTCGATAGTTCGGCATGACCGGGGTCACTGTTTTTGTGTCACGAAAATGAAAAAAAATATCTGCAATTTTTTGTGAAAATGGTTCAAAAAATTTTTTTTAGGCCTGTCCAGAATGACGCTTTTTCGGCATGATTAGAGTCAACGTTTTTAGGGAGAAAAATAGAAATCTACAATTTTTTGTGAAAATGGTTTTAAAATGCATTTTTTTTAGGCCTGTCCAAAATGTCGCTAGTTCGGCATGATCGGAGTCATCGTTTTTAGGGACAAAATAGAAATCTGCAATTTTTTGTGAAAATGGTTTTAAAATGTTTTTTTTAGGCCTGTCCAGAATGTCGCTAGTTCGGCATGACCGGGGTCACTGTTTTTGTGTCACGAAAATGAAGAAAAAAAATCAGCAATTTTTGGTGAAAATGTTTTTATTTTTTTTAGGCCTGTCCAGAATGTCGCTTTTTCGGCATGATCGGAGTCATTGTTTTTAGGGACAAAATAGAAATCTGCAATTTTTGTGAAAATGGTTTTAAAATGTTTTTTTAGGCCTGTCCAGAATGTCGATAGTTCGGCATGACCGGGGTCACTGTTTTTGTGTCACGAAAATGAGAAAAAAATATCTGCAATTTTTTGTGAAAATGGTTCTAAATTTTTTTTTTAGGCCTGTCCAGAATGTCGCTTTTTCGGCATGATCGGAGTCATCGTTTTTAGGGACAAAATAGGAATCTGCAATTTTTGGTGAAAATGGTTTTAAAATGTTTTTTTTTAGGCCTGTCCAGAATGTCGCTTTTTCGGCATGATCGGAGTCATCGTTTTTAGGGACAAAATAGAAATCTGCAATTTTTTGTGAAAATGGTTTTAAAATGTTTTTTTTAGGCCTGTCCAGAATGTCGATAGTTCGGTATGACCGGGGTCACTGTTTTTGTGTCAAAAATGAAGAAAAAAAATCTGCCATTTTTGGTGAAAATGGTTTTTAATTTTTTTTTTGGGCCTTTCCAGAATGTCGCTTTTTCGGCATGATCGGCGTCATCGTTTTTAGGGACAAAATAGAAATCTGCAATTTTTTGTGAAAATGGTTTTAAAATGTTTTTTTAGGCCTGTCCATAATGTCGATAGTTCGGCATGACCGGGGTCACTGTTTTTGTGTCACGAAAATGAAAAAAAAATATCTGCAATTTTTTGTGAAAATGGTTCAAAAATTTTTTTTAGGCCTGTCCAGAATGACGCTTTTTCGGCATGATTAGAGTCAACGTTTTTAGGGAGAAAAATAGAAATCTACAATTTTTTGTGAAAATGGTTTTAAAATGCATTTTTTTAGGCCTGTCCGAAATGTCGCTAGTTCGGCATGATCGGAGTCATCGTTTTTGGTGACAAAAATAGAAATCTACAATTTTTTGTGAAAATGGTTTTAAAATGTTTTTTTAGGCCTGTCCAGAATGTCGCTAGTTCGGCATGACAGGGGTCACTGTTTTTGTGTCACGAAAATGAAGAAAAAAAATCAGCAATTTTTGGTGAAAATGGTTTTAAAATTTTTTTTTAGACCTGTCCAGAATGTCGCTTTTTCGGCATGATCGGAGTCATCGTTTTTAGGGACAAAATAGAAATCTGCAATTTTTGGTGAAAATGGTTTTAAAATGTTTTTTTTAGGCCTGTCCAGAATGTCGATAGTTCGGCATGACCGGGGTCACTGTTTTTGTGTCACGAAAATGAGAAAAAAATACCTGCAATTTTTTGTGAAAATGGTTCAAAAATTTTTTTTAGGCCTGTCCAGAATGTTGCTTTTTCGGCATGATCGGAGTCATCGTTTTTTAGGGACAAAATTTAAATCTGCAATTTTTTGTGAAAATGGTTTTAAAATGTTTTTTTTTAGGCCTGTCCAGAATGTCGCTTTTTCGGCATGATCGGAGTCATCGTTTTTAGGGACAAAATAGAAATCTGCAATTTTTTGTGAAAATGGTTTTAAAATGTTTTTTTTAGGCCTGTCCAGAATGTCGATAGTTCGGCATGACCGGGGTCACTGTTTTTGTGTCACAAAAATGAAGAAAAAAAAATCAGCAATTTTTGGTGAAAATGTTTTTTTTTTTTTATTAGGCCTGTCCAGAATGTCGCTTTTTCGGCATGATTGGAGTCATTGTTTTTAGGGACAAAATAGAAATCTGCAATTTTTTGTGAAAATGGTTTTAAAATGTTTTTTTAGGCCTGTCCAGAATGTCGATAGTTCGGCATGACCGGGGTCACTGTTTTTGTGTCACGAAAATGAGAAAAAAATATCTGCAATTTTTTGTGAAAATGGTTCTAAATTTTTTTTTTAGGCCTGTCCAGAATGTCGCTTTTTCGGCATGATCGGAGTCATCGTTTTTAGGGACAAAATAGGAATCTGCAATTTTTGGTGAAAATGGTTTTAAAATGTTTTTTTTTAGGCCTGTCCAGAATGTCGCTTTTTCGGCATGATCGGAGTCATCGTTTTTAGGGACAAAATAGAAATCTGCAATTTTTTGTGAAAATGGTTTTAAAATGTTTTTTTAGGCCTGTCCAGAATGTCGATAGTTCGGTATGACCGGGGTCACTGTTTTTGTGTCAAAAAATGAAGAAAAAAAATCTGCCATTTTTGGTGAAAATGGTTTTTAATTTTTTTGGGGCCTTTCCAGAATGTCGCTTTTCGGCATGATCGGGCGTCATCGTTTTTAGGGACAAAATAGAAATCTGCAATTTTTTGTGAAAATGGTTTTAAAATGTTTTTTAGGCCTGTCCAGAATGTCGATAGTTTGGCATGACCGGGGTCACTGTTTTTGTGTCACGAAAATGAAAAAAATATCTGCAATTTTTTGTGAAAATGGTTCTAAAAAATTTTTTTAGGCCTGTCCAGAATGTCGTTTTTTTCGGCATGATCGGAGTCATCGTTTTTAGGGACAAAATAGAAATCTGCAATTTTTGGTGAAAATGGTTTTAAAATGTTTTTTTAGGCCTGTCCAGAATGTCGATAGTTCGGCATGACCGGGGTCACTGTTTTTGTGTCAAAAAATGAAAAAAAGAATTCTGAGCTTTTTTTTTTAAAATGGTTCTAAAATGCTTTTTTTTTTAGGCCTGTCCAAAATGTCGCTAGTTCGGCATGATCGGAGTCATCGTTTTTGGTGACAAAAATAGAAATCTACAATTTTTGTGAAAATGGTTTTAAAATGTTTTTTTAGGCCTGTCCAGAATGTCGCTAGTTCGGCATGACCGGGGTCACTGTTTTTGTGTCACAAAAATGAAGAAAAAAAATCAGCAATTTTTGGTGAAAATGTTTTTTTTTTTTAATTAGGCCTGTCCAGAATGTCGCTTTTTCGGCATGATCGGCGTCATCGTTTTTAGGGACAAAATAGAAATCTGCAATTTTTGGTGAAAATGTTTTTAAAATGTTTTTTAGGCCTGTCCAGAATGTCGATAGTTTGGCATGACCGGGGTCACTGTTTTTGTGTCACGAAAATGAAAAAAATATCTGCAATTTTTTGTGAAAATGGTTCTAAAATTTTTTTTAGGCCTGTCCAGAATGTCGTTTTTCGAAATGATCGGAGTCATCGTTTTTAGGGACAAAATAGAAATCTGCAATTTTTTGTGAAAATGGTTATAAAATGTTTTTTTAGGCCTGTCCAGAATGTCGATAGTTCGGCATGACCGGGGTCACTGTTTTTGTGTCAAAAAATGAAAAAAAGAATTCTGAGCTTTTTTTTTGAAAATGGTTCTAAAATGCATTTTTTTTAGGCCTGTCCAAAATGTCGCTAGTTCGGCATGATCGGAGTCATCGTTTTTGGTGACAAAAATAGAAATCTACAATTTTTTGTGGAAATTGTTTTAAAATGTTTTTTTTAGGCCTGTCCAGAATGTCGCTAGTTCGGCATGACCGGGACTGTTTTTGTGTCACGAAAATGAAAAAAAAATCTGCCATTTTTTGTGAAAATGGTTTTACATTTTTTTTTTAGGCCTGTCCAGAATGTCGCTTTTTCTGCATGATCGGAGTCATTGTTTTTAGGGACAAAATAGAAATCTGCAATTTTTTGTGAAAATGGTTTTAAAATGTTTTTTTAGGCCTGTCCAGAATGTCGCTAGTTCGGCATGACCGGGGTCACTGTTTTTGTGTCATGAAAATGAAAAAAAAAATCAGCAATTGTTGGTGAAAATGGTTTTAAAATTTTTTTTTAGGCCTGTCCAGAATGTCGCTTTTTCGACATGATCGGAGTAATCGTTTTTAGGGACAAAATAGGAATCTGCAATTTTTGGTGAAAATGGTTTTAAAATGTTTTTTTTTAGGCCTGTCCAGAATGTCGCTTTTTCGGCATGATCGGAGTCATCGTTTTTAGGGACAAAATAGAAATCTGCAATTTTTTGTGAAAATGGTTTTAAAATGTTTTTTTTAGGCCTGTCCAGAATGTCGATAGTTCGGTATGACCGGGGTCACTGTTTTTGTGTCAAAAAATGAAGAAAAAAAAATCTGCCATTTTTGGTGAAAATGGTTTTTAATTTTTTTTGGGGCCTTTCCAGAATGTCGCTTTTTCGGCATGATCGGCGTCATCGTTTTTAGGGACAAAATAGAAATCTGCAATTTTTTGTGAAAATGGTTTTAAAATGTTTTTTTTAGGCCTGTCCATAATGTCGATAGTTCGGCATGACCGGGGTCACTGTTTTTGTGTCACGAAAATGAAAAAAAAATATCTGCAATTTTTTGTGAAAATGGTTCAAAAAATTTTTTTTAGGCCTGTCCAGAATGACGCTTTTTCGGCATGATTAGAGTCAACGTTTTTAGGGAGAAAAATAGAAATCTACAATTTTTTGTGAAAATGGTTTTAAAATGCATTTTTTTTAGGCCTGTCCAAAATGTCGCTAGTTCGGCATGATCGGAGTCATCGTTTTTGGTGACAAAAATAGAAATCTACAATTTTTTGTGAAAATGGTTTTAAAATGTTTTTTTAGGCCTGTCCAGAATGTCGCTAGTTCGGCATGACAGGGGTCACTGTTTTTGTGTCACGAAAATGAAGAAAAAAAATCAGCAATTTTTGGTGAAAATGGTTTTAAAAATTTTTTTAGACCTGTCCAGAATGTCGCTTTTTTCGGCATGATCGGAGTCATCGTTTTTAGGGACAAAATAGAAATCTGCAATTTTTGGTGAAAATGGTTTTAAAATGTTTTTTTTTAGGCCTGTCCAGAATGTCGATAGTTCGGCATGACCGGGGTCACTGTTTTTGTGTCACGAAAATGAGAAAAAAATACCTGCAATTTTTTGTGAAAATGGTTCAAAAATTTTTTTAGGCCTGTCCAGAATGTTGCTTTTTCGGCATGATCGGAGTCATCGTTTTTAGGGACAAAATAGAAATCTGCAATTTTTTGTGAAAATGGTTTTAAAATGTTTTTTTTTAGGCCTGTCCAGAATGTCGCTTTTTCGGCATGATCGGGGTCACTGTTTTTGTGTCACAAAAATGAAGAAAAAAAAATCTGCAATTTTTGGTGAAAATGTTTTTTTTTTTTTATTAGGCCTGTCCAGAATGTCGCTTTTTCGGCATGATTGGAGTCATTGTTTTTAGGGACAAAATAGAAATCTGCAATTTTTGTGAAAATGGTTTTAAAATGTTTTTTAGGCCTGTCCAGAATGTCGATAGTTCGGCATGACCGGGGTCACTGTTTTTGTGTCACGAAAATGAGAAAAAATATCTGCAATTTTTTGTGAAAATGGTTCTAAATTTTTTTTTTAGGCCTGTCCAGAATGTCGCTTTTTCGGCATGATCGGAGTCATCGTTTTTAGGGACAAAATAGGAATCTGCAATTTTTGGTGAAAATGGTTTTAAAATGTTTTTTTTTAGGCCTGTCCAGAATGTCGCTTTTTCGGCATGATCGGAGTCATCGTTTTTAGGGACAAAATAGAAATCTGCAATTTTTTGTGAAAATGGTTTTAAAATGTTTTTTTTAGGCCTGTCCAGAATGTCGATAGTTCGGTATGACCGGGGTCACTGTTTTTGTGTCAAAAAATGAAGAAAAAAAAATCTGCCATTTTTGGTGAAAATGGTTTTTAAATTTTTTTTTGGGCCTTTCCAGAATGTCGCTTTTTCGGCATGATCGGCGTCATCGTTTTTAGGGACAAAATAGAAATCTGCAATTTTTTGTGAAAATGGTTTTAAAATGTTTTTTTAGGCCTGTCCAGAATGTCGATAGTTTGGCATGACCGGGGTCACTGTTTTTGTGTCACGAAAATGAAAAAAAATATCTGCAATTTTTTGTGAAAATGGTTCTAAAAAATTTTTTTAGGCCTGTCCAGAATGTCGTTTTTCGGCATGATCGGAGTCATCGTTTTTAGGGACAAAATAGAAATCTGCAATTTTTGGTGAAAATGGTTTTAAAATGTTTTTTTTAGGCCTGTCCAGAATGTCGATAGTTCGGCATGACCGGGGTCACTGTTTTTGTGTCAAAAAATGAAAAAAAGAATTCTGAGCTTTTTTTTTTAAAATGGTTCTAAAATGCTTTTTTTTTTTAGGCCTGTCCAAAATGTCGCTAGTTCGGCATGATCGGAGTCATCGTTTTTGGTGACAAAAATAGAAATCTACAATTTTTTGTGAAAATGGTTTTAAAATGTTTTTTTTAGGCCTGTCCAGAATGTCGCTAGTTCGGCATGACCGGGGTCACTGTTTTTGTGTCACAAAAATGAAGAAAAAAAAATCAGCAATTTTTGGTGAAAATGTTTTTATTTTTTTTAATTAGGCCTGTCCAGAATGTCGCTTTTTCGGCATGATCGGCGTCATCGTTTTTAGGGACAAAATAGAAATCTGCAATTTTTGGTGAAAATGTTTTTAAAATGTTTTTTTAGGCCTGTCCAGAATGTCGATAGTTTGGCATGACCGGGGTCACTGTTTTTGTGTCACGAAAATGAAAAAAAATATCTGCAATTTTTTGTGAAAATGGTTCTAAAATTTTTTTTTAGGCCTGTCCAGAATGTCGTTTTTTCGAAATGATCGGAGTCATCGTTTTTAGGGACAAAATAGAAATCTGCAATTTTTTGTGAAAATGGTTATAAAATGTTTTTTTTAGGCCTGTCCAGAATGTCGATAGTTCGGCATGACCGGGGTCACTGTTTTTGTGTCAAAAAATGAAAAAAAGAATTCTGAGCTTTTTTTTTGAAAATGGTTCTAAAATGCATTTTTTTTAGGCCTGTCCAAAATGTCGCTAGTTCGGCATGATCGGAGTCATCGTTTTTGGTGACAAAAATAGAAATCTACAATTTTTTGTGAAAATGGTTTTAAAATGTTTTTTTTAGGCCTGTCCAGAATGTCGCTAGTTCGGCATGACCGGGGTCACTGTTTTTGTGTCACGAAAATGAAAAAAAAATCTGCCATTTTTTGTGAAAATGGTTTTACATTTTTTTTTTAGGCCTGTCCAGAATGTCGCTTTTTCTGCATGATCGGAGTCATTGTTTTTAGGGACAAAATAGAAATCTGCAATTTTTTGTGAAAATGGTTTTAAAATGTTTTTTTAGGCCTGTCCAGAATGTCGCTAGTTCGGCATGACCGGGGTCACTGTTTTTGTGTCATGAAAATGAAAAAAAAAATCAGCAATTGTTGGTGAAAATGGTTTTAAAAATTTTTTTTAGGCCTGTCCAGAATGTCGCTTTTTCGACATGATCGGAGTAATCGTTTTTAGGGACAAAATAGAAATCTGCAATTTTTGGTGAAAATGGTTTTAAAATGTTTTTTTAGGCCTGTCCAGAATGTCGATAGTTCGGCATGACCGGGGTCACTGTTTTTGTGTCACGAAAATGAGAAAAAAATATCTGAAATTTTTTGTGAAAATGGTTCTAAAATTTTTTTAGGCCTGTCCAGAATGTCGCTTTTTCGGCATGATCGGAGTCATCGTTTTTAGGGACAAAATAGAAATCTGCAATTTTTTGTGAAAATGGTTTTAAAATGTTTTTTTTAGGCCTGTCCAGAATGTCGATAGTTCGGCATGATCGGAGTCATCGTTTTTGGTGACAAAAATAGAAATCTACAATTTTTTGTGAAAATGGTTTTAAAATGTTTTTTTAGGCCTGTCCAGAATGTCGATAGTTCGGCATGACCGGGGTCACTGTTTTTGTGTCACGAAAATGAGAAAAAATATCTGCAATTTTTTGTGAAAATGGTTCTAAAATTTTTTTTTAGGCCTGTCCAGAATGTCGCTTTTTCGGCATGATCGGAGTCATCGTTTTTAGGGACAAAATAGAAATCTGCAATTTTTTGTGAAAATGGTTTTAAAATGTTTTTTTTAGGCCTGTCCAGAATGTCGATAGTTCGGTATGACCGGGGTCACTGTTTTTGTGTCAAAAAATGAAGAAAAAAAAATCAGCCATTTTTGGTGAAAATGGTTTTTAAATTTTTTTTTGGGCCTTTCCAGAATGTCGCTTTTTCGGCATGATCGGCGTCATCGTTTTTAGGGACAAAATAGAAATCTGCAATTTTTTGTGAAAATGGTTTTAAAATGTTTTTTAGGCCTGTCCAGAATGTCGATAGTTCGGCATGACCGGGGTCACTGTTTTTGTGTCACGAAAATGAAGAAAAAAAATCTGCCATTTTTGGTGAAAATGGTTTTTAATATTTTTTTTTGGCCTTTCCAGAATGTCGCTTTTTCGGCATGATCGGAGTCATCGTTTTTAGGGACAAAATAGAAATCTGCAATTTTTTGTGAAAATGGTTTTAAAATGTTTTTTAGGCCTGTCCAGAATGTCGATAGTTCGGCATGACCGGGGTCACTGTTTTTGTGTCACGAAAATGAAAAAAAAATATCAGCAATTTTTTGTGAAAATGGTTCTAAAAATTTTTTAGGCCTGTCCAGAATGTCGCTTTTTCGGCATGATCGGAGTCATCGTTTTTAGGGACAAAATAGAAATCTGCAATTTTTTGTGAAAATGGTTTTAAAATGTTTTTTAGGCCTGTCCAGAATGTCGATAGTTCGGCATGACCGGGGTAACTGTTTTTGTGTCACGAAAATGAGAAAAAAAATATCTGCAATTTTTTGTGAAACTGGTTCCAAAATTTTTTTTTAGGCCTGTCCAGAATGACGCTTTTTCGGCATGATCGGAGTCACTGTTTTTGTGTCACGAAAATGAAGAAAAAAATTCAGCATTTTTTGGTGAAAATGGTTCTAAAATTTTTTTTAGGCCTGTCCAAAATGTCGCTAGTTCGGCATGATCGGAGTCATCGTTTTTAGGGACAAAATAGAAATCTACAATTTTTTGTGAAAATGGTTTTAAAATGTTTTTTTTAGGCCTGTCCAGAATGTCGATAGTTCGGCATGACCGGGGTCACTGTTTTTGTGTCAAAAAATGACAAAAAAATTCTGAGCTTTTTTTGTGAAAATGGTTCTAAAATGCATTTTTTTAGGCCTGTCCAGAATGTCGCTAGTTCGGCATGATCGGAGTCATCGTTTTTGGGGACAAAATAGAAATCTACAATTTTTTGGTGAAAATGGTTTTAAAATGTTTTTTTTAGGCCTGTCCAGAATGTCGCTAGTTCGGCATGACCGGGGTCACTGTTTTTGTGTCACGAAAATGAAGAAAAAAAATCTGCAATTTTTGGTGAAAATGTTTCTAAATTTTTATTAGGCCTGTCCAGAATGTCGCTTTTTCGGCCTGATCGGAGTCATCGTTTTTAGGGACAAAATAGAAATCTGCAATTTTTTGTGAAAATGGTTTTAAAATGTTTTTTTAGGCCTGTCCATAATGTCGATAGTTCGGCATGACCGGGGTCACTGTTTTTGTGTCACGAAAATGAGAAAAAATATCTGCAATTTTTTGTGAAAATGGTTCTAAAATTTTTTTTAGGCCTGTCCAGAATGTCGCTTTTTCGGCATGATCGGAGTCATCGTTTTTAGGGACAAAATAGAAATCTGCAATTTTTTGTGAAAATGGTTTTAAAATGTTTTTTTTAGGCCTGTCCAGAATGTCGATTGGCTGACCGGGTCTTTAAAAATCTTTTTTTTGAAAATGGTTCTAAAATCATTTTTAGGCCTGTCAAAATGTCCTATTCGGCATGATCGGAGTCATCGTTTTTGGGGACAAAATAGAAATCTGCAATTTTTTGTGAAAATGGTTTTAAAATGTTTTTTTTAGGCCTGTCCAGAATGTCGCTAGTTCGGCATGACCGGGGTCACTGTTTTTGTGTCACAAAAATGAAGAAAAAAAAAATCAGCAATTTTTGGTGAAAATGTTTTTTTTTTTTAATTTTAGGCCTGTCCAGAATGTCGCTTTTTCGGCATGATCGGAGTCATCGTTTTTAGGGACAAAATAGAAATCTGCAATTTTTTGTGAAAATGGTTTTAAAACATGTTTTTTAGGCCTGTCCAGAATGTCGCTAGTTCGGCATGACCGGGGTCACTGTTTTTGTGTCACGAAAATGAAAAAAATATCTGCAATTTTTTGTGAAAATGGTTCTAAAATTTTTTTAGGCCTGTCCAGAATGTCGCTTTTTCGGCATGATCGGAGTCATCGTTTTTAGGGACAAAATAGAAATCTGCAATTTTTGGTGAAAATGGTTTTAAAATGTTTTTTTTAGGCCTGTCCAGAATGTCGCTAGTTCGGCATGACCGGAGTCATCGTTTTTAGTGTCAAAATAGAAAAAGATCTGATTTTTTTTGAAAATGGTTCTAAAATGTTTTTTTTTAGGCCTGTCCAGAATGTCGCTAGTTCGGCATGACCGGAGTCACTGTTTTTGTGTCACAAAATGAAGAAAAAAATCAGCATTTTTTTGTTAAAATGTTTCTAAAATTTTTTTTATTAGGCCTGTCCAGAATGTCGCTTTTTCGGCATGATCGGAGTCATCGTTTTTGGTGACAAAATAGAAATCTGCAATTTTTTGTGAAAATGGTTTTAAAATGTTTTTTTAGGCCTGTCCAGAATGTCGCTAGTTCGGCATGACCGGGGTCACTGTTTTTGTGTCACGAAAATGAAGAAAAAAAATCTGCAATTTTTGGTGAAAATGTTTCTATTTTTTTAATTAGGCCTGTCCAGAATGTCGCTTTTTCGGCATGATCGGAGTCATCGTTTTTAGGGACAAAATAGAAATCTGCAATTTTTGGTGAAAATGGTTTTAAAATGTTTTTTTAGGCCTGTCCAGAATGTCGATAGTTCGGCATGACCGGGGTCACTGTTTTTGTGTCACGAAAATGAGAAAAAAATATCTGCAGTTTTTTTGAAAATGGTTCTAAAATCTTTTTTTTAGGCCTGTCCAGAATGTCGCTTTTTCGGCATGATCGGAGTCATCGTTTTTTGGTGACAAAATAGAAATCTGCAATTTTTTGTGAAAATGGTTTTAAAATGTTTTTTAGGCCTGTCCAGAATGTCGATAGTTCGGCATGACCGGGGTCACTGTTTTTGTGTCACGAAAATGAAAAAAAATATCTGCAATTTTTTGTGAAAATGGTTAAAAAAAATTTTTTTAGGCCTGTCCAGAATGTCGCTTTTTCGGCATGATCGGAGTCATTGTTTTTAGTTACAAAATAGAAATCTGCAATTTTTTGTGAAAATGGTTTTAAAATGTTTTTTTTAGGCCTGTCCAGAATGTCGATAGTTCGGCATGACCGGTGTCACTGTTTTTGTGTCAAAAAATGAAAAAAAGAATTCTGAGCTTTTTTTTGAAAATGGTTCTAAAATGCATTTTTTTTAGGCCTGTCCAAAATGTCGCTAGTTCGGCATGATCGGAGTCATCGTTTTTGGTGACAAAAATAGAAATCTACAATTTTTTGTGAAAATGGTTTTAAAATGTTTTTTTAGGCCTGTCCAGAATGTCGATAGTTCGGCATGACCGGGGTCACTGTTTTTGTGTCACGAAAATGAGAAAAAATATCTGCAATTTTTTGTGAAAATGGTTCTAAATTTTTTTTTAGGCCTGTCCAGAATGTCGCTTTTTCGGCATGATCGGAGTCATCGTTTTTAGGGACAAAATAGAAATCTGCAATTTTTTGTGAAAATGGTTTTAAAATGTTTTTTAGGCCTGTCCAGAATGTCGATAGTTCGGCATGACCGGGGTCACTGTTTTTGTGTCACGAAAATGAAAAAAAATATCTGCAATTTTTTGTGAAAATGGTTCAAATTTTTTTTTTTAGGCCTGTCCAGAATGTCGCTTTTTCGGCATGATCGGAGTCATCGTTTTTAGGGACAAAATAGAAATCTGCAATTTTTGGTGAAAATGGTTTTAAAATGTTTTTTTTAGGCCTGTCCAGAATGTCGATAGTTCGGCATGACCGGGGTCACTGTTTTTGTGTCAAAAAATGAAGAAAAAAAAATCAGCCATTTTTGGTGAAAATGGTTTTGAAATTTTTTTTAGGCCTGTCCAGAATGTCGCTTTTTCGGCATGATCGGAGTCATCGTTTTTAGGGACAAAATAGAAATCTGCAATTTGTTGTGAAAATGGTTTTAAAATGTTTTTTTAGGCCTGTCCAGAATGTCGATAGTTCGGCATGACCGGGGTCACTGTTTTTGTGTCACGAAAATGAGAAAAAAATATCTGCAATTTTTTGTGAAAATGGTTCTAAATTTTTTTTTAGGCCTGTCCAGAATGTCGCTTTTTCGGCATGATCGGAGTCATCGTTTTTAGGGACAAAATAGAAATCTGCAATTTTTGGTGAAAATGGTTTTAAAATGTTTTTTTTAGGCCTGTCCAGAATGTCGATAGTTCGGCATGACCGGGGTCACTGTTTTTGTGTCACGAAAAAGAAAAAAAAAATACAGCAATTTTTGGTGAAAATGGTTTTTAAATTTTTTTTTAGGCCTGTCCAGAATGTCGCTTTTTCCGCATGATCGTTTTTAGGGACAAAATAGAAATCTGCAATTTTTTGTGAAAAAGGTTTTAAAATGTTTTTTTTAGGCCTGTCCAGAATGTCGATAGTTCGGCATGACCGGGTCACTGTTTTTGTGTGTTTTAAAATGAAAAAAGAATTCTGAGCTTTTTTTTTAAAATGGTTCTAAAATGCATTTTTTTTAGGCCTGTCCAAAATGTCGCTAGTTCGGCATGATCGGAGTCATCGTTTTTGGTGACAAAATAGAAATCTGCAATTTTTGGTGAAAATGGTTTTAAAATGTTTTTTTTAGGCCTGTCCAGAATGTCGATAGTTCGGCATGACCGGTGTCACTGTTTTTGTGTCAAAAAATGAAAAAAGAATTCTGAGCTTTTTTTTGAAAATGGTTCTAAAATGCATTTTTTTAGGCCTGTCCAAAATGTCGCTAGTTCGGCATGATCGGAGTCATCGTTTTTGGTGACAAAATAGAAATCTGCAATTTTTTGTGAAAATGGTTTTAAAATGTTTTTTTAGGCCTGTCCAGAATGTCGATAGTTCGGCATGACCGGGGTCACTGTTTTTGTGTCAAAAAATGAAAAAAAGAATTCTGAGCTTTTTTTTGAAAATGGTTCTAAAATGCATTTTTTTAGGCCTGTCCAAAATGTCGCTAGTTCGGCATGATCGGAGTCATCGTTTTTGGTGACAAAATAGAAATCTACAATTTTTTGTGAAAATGGTTTTAAAATGTTTTTTTAGGCCTGTCCAGAATGTCGCTAGTTCGGCATGACCGGGGTCACTGTTTTTGTGTCACGAAAATGAAAAAAAAATCTGCAATTTTTGGTGAAAATGGTTTTAAATTTTTTTTTTAGGCCTGTCCAGAATGTCGCTTTTTCGGCATGATCGGAGTCATCGTTTTTAGGGACAAAATAGAAATCTGCAATTTTTGGTGAAAATGGTTTTAAAATGTTTTTTTAGGCCTGTCCAGAATGTCGATAGTTCGGCATGACCGGGGTCACTGTTTTTGTGTCAAAAAATGAAGAAAAAAAAATCAGCCATTTTTGGTGAAAATGGTTTTGAAATTTTTTTTAGGCCTGTCCAGAATGTCGCTTTTTCGGCATGATCGGAGTAATCGTTTTTAGGGACAAAATAGAAATCTGCAATTTTTTGTGAAAATGGTTTTAAAATGTTTTTTTAGGCCTGTCCAGAATGTCGATAGTTCGGCATGACCGGGGTCACTGTTTTTGTGTCACGAAAATGAGAAAAAATATCTGCAATTTTTGTGAAAATGGTTCTAAAAATTTTTTTAGGCCTGTCCAGAATGTCGCTTTTTCGGCATGATCGGAGTCATCGTTTTTATGGACAAAATAGAAATCTGCAATTTTTGGTGAAAATGGTTTTAAAATGTTTTTTTTAGGCCTGTCCAGAATGTCGATAGTTCGGCATGACCGGGGTCACTGTTTTTGTGTCACGAAAAAGAAAAAAAAAAATACAGCAATTTTTGGTGAAAATGGTTTTTAAATTTTTTTTAGGCCTGTCCAGAATGTCGCTTTTTCGGCATGATCGGAGTCATCGTTTTTAGGGACAAAATAGAAATCTGCAATTTTTTGTGAAAAAGGTTTTAAAATGTTTTTTTTAGGCCTGTCCAGAATGTCGATAGTTCGGCATGACCGGGGTCACTGTTTTTGTGTCAAAAAATGAAAAAAGAATTCTGAGCTTTTTTTTGAAAATGGTTCTAAAATGCATTTTTTTAGGCCTGTCCAAAATGTCGCTAGTTCGGCATGATCGGAGTCATCGTTTTTGGTGACAAAATAGAAATCTGCAATTTTTTGTGAAAATGGTTTTAAAATGTTTTTTTAGGCCTGTCCAGAATGTCGATAGTTCGGCATGACCGGGGTCACTGTTTTTGTGTCACGAAAATGAGAAAAAAATATCTGCAATTTTTTGTGAAAATGGTTCAAAAATTTTTTTTAGGCCTGTCCAGAATGTCGCTTTTTCGGCATGATCGGAGTCATCGTTTTTAGGGACAAAATAGAAATCTGCAATTTTTGGTGAAAATGGTTTTAAAATGTTTTTTTAGGCCTGTCCAGAATGTCGATAGTTCGGCATGACCGGGGTCACTGTTTTTGTGTCACGAAAAAGAAAAAAAAAATACAGCAATTTTTGGTGAAAATGGTTTTTAAATTTTTTTTTAGGCCTGTCCAGAATGTCGCTTTTTCGGCATGATCGGAGTCATCGTTTTTAGGGACAAAATAGAAATCTGCAATTTTTTGTGAAAAAGGTTTTAAAATGTTTTTTTTAGGCCTGTCCAGAATGTCGATAGTTCGGCATGACCGGGGTCACTGTTTTTGTGTCAAAAAATGAAAAAAGAATTCTGAGCTTTTTTTGAAAATGGTTCTAAAATGCATTTTTTTTAGGCCTGTCCAAAATGTCGCTAGTTCGGCATGATCGGAGTCATCGTTTTTGGTGACAAAAATAGAAATCTAAAATTTTTTGTGAAAATGGTTTTAAAATGTTTTTTTAGGCCTGTCCAGAATGTCGCTAGTTCGGCATGACCGGGGTCACTGTTTTTGTGTCAAAAATGAAGAAAAAAAATCAGCCATTTTTGGTGAAAATGGTTTTAAAAATTTTTTTGGGCCTGTCCAGAATGTCGCTATTTCGGCATGATCGGAGTCATCGTTTTTAGGGACAAAATAGAAATCTGCAATTTTTGTGAAAATGGTTTTAAAATGTTTTTTAGGCCTGTCCAGAATGTCGCTAGTTCGGCATGACCGGGGTCACTGTTTTTGTGTCACGAAAATGAAAAAAAAAAATCTGCCATTTTTTGTGAAAATTGTTTTACATTTTTTTTTTAGGCCTGTCCAGAATGTCGCTTTTTCGGCATGATCGGAGTCATCGTTTTTAGGGACAAAATAGAAATCTGCAATTTTTTGTGAAAATGGTTTTAAAATGTTTTTTTAGGCCTGTCCAGAATGTCGCTTTTTCGGCATGATTGGAGTCAACGTTTTTAGGGACAAAATAGAAATCTGCAATTTTTTGTGAAAATGGTTTTAAAATGTTTTTTTAGGCCTGTCCAGAATGTCTATAGTTCGGCATGACCGGGGTCACTGTTTTTGTGTAAAAAATGAAAAAAAGAATTCTGAGCTTTTTTTTTGAAAATGGTTCTAAAATGCTTTTTTTTAGGCCTGTCCAAAATGTCGCTAGTTCGGCATGATCGAAGTCATCGTTTTTGGTGACAAAAATAGAAATCTACAATTTTTGGTGAAAATGGTTTTAAAATGTTTTTTTTAGGCCTGTCCAGAATGTCGCTAGTTCGACATGACCGGGGTCACTGTTTTTGTGTCAAAAAATGAAGAAAAAAAAATCATCCATTTTTGGTGAAAATGGTTTTAAAAAATTTTTTAGGCCTGTCCAGAATGTCGCTTTTTCGGCATGATCGGAGTCATCGTTTTTAGGGACAAAATAGAAATCTGCAATTTTTTGTGAAAATGGTTTTAAAATGTTTTTTAGGCCTGTCCAGAATGTCGATAGTTCGGCATGACCGGGGTCACTGTTTTTGTGTCACGAAAATGAAAAAAAAATATCTGCAATTTTTAGTGAAAATGGTTCAAAAAAATTTTTTAGGCCTGTCCAGAATGTCGCTTTTTCGGCATGATCGGAGTCAACGTTTTTAGGGACAAAATAGAAATCTGCAATTTTTTGTGAAAATGGTTTTAAAATGTTTTTTTAGGCCTGTCCAGAATGTCGATAGTTCGGCATGACCGGGGTCACTGTTTTTGTGTCAAAAAATGAAAAAAAGAATTCTGAGCTTTTTTTTTGAAAATGGTTCTAAAATGCTTTTTTTTTAGGCCTGTCCAAAATGTCGCTAGTTCGGCATGATCTTAGTCATCGTTTTTGGTGACAAAAATAGAAATCTACAATTTTTTGTGAAAATGGTTTTAAAATGTTTTTTTTAGGCCTGTCCAGAATGTCGCTAGTTCGGCATGACCGGGGTCACTGTTTTTGTGTCACGAAAATGAAGAAAAAAAAATCAGCAATTTTTGGTGAAAATGTTTTTTTTTTTTAAATTTAGGCCTGTCCAGAATGTCGCTTTTTCGGCATGATCGGAGTCATCGTTTTTAGGGACAAAATAGAAATCTGCAATTTTTTGTGAAAATGGTTTTTAAAATGTTTTTTAGGCCTGTCCAGAATGTCGCTAGTTCGGCATGACCGGGGTCACTGTTTTTGTGTCACGAAAATGAAGAAAAAAAATCAGCAATTTTTGGTGAAAATGGTTTTAAAAAATTTTTGGCTTGTCCAGAATGTCGCTTTTTCGGCATGATCGGAGTCATCGTTTTTAGGGACAAAATAGAAATCTGCAATTGTTTGTGAAAATATTTTTAAAATGTTTTTTAGGCCTGTCCAGAATGTCGATAGTTCGGCATGACCGTGTTCACTGTTTTTGTGTCAAAAAATGAAAAAAGAATTCTGAGCTTTTTTTGAAAATGGTTCTAAAATGCTTTTTTTAGGCCTGTCCAAAATGTTGCTAGTTCGGCATGATCGGAGTCATCGTTTTTGGTGACAAAAATAGAAATCTACAATTTTTGTGAAAATGGTTTTAAAATGTTTTTTTAGGCCTGTCCAGAATGTCGCTAGTTCGGCATGACCGGGGTCACTGTTTTTGTGTCACGAAAATGAAGAAAAAAAATCAGCAATTTTTGGTGAAAATGGTTTTAAAAATTTTTTTTTAGGCTTGTCCAGAATGTCGCTTTTTCGGCATGATCGGAGTCATCGTTTTTAGGGACAAAATAGAAATCTGCAATTTTTGTGAAAATAGTTTTAAAATGTTTTTTAGGCCTGTCCAGAATGTCGATAGTTCGGCATGACCGGGGTCACTGTTTTTGTGTCACGAAAATGAAGAAAAAAAATCAGCAATTTTTGGTGAAAATGGTTTTAAAAAATTTTTTTAGGCTTGTCCAGAATGTCGCTTTTTCGGCATGATCGGAGTCATCGTTTTTAGGGACAAAATAGAAATCTGCAATTTTTTGTGAAAATAGTTTTAAAATGTTTTTTAGGCCTGTCCAGAATGTCGATAGTTCGGCATGACCGGGGTCACTGTTTTTGTGTCACGAAAATGAGAAAAAATATCTGCAATTTTTTGTGAAAATGGTTCTAAAAAAATTTTTTAGGCCTGTCCAGAATGTCGCTAGTTCGGCATGATCGGAGTCATCGTTTTTGGTGACAAAAATAGAAATCTACAATTTTTGTGAAAATGGTTTTAAAATGTTTTTTTAGGCCTGTCCAGAATGTCGCTAGTTCGGCATGACCGGGGTCACTGTTTTTGTGTCACGAAAATGAAAAAAAAATCTGCCATTTTTTGTGAAAATTGTTTTACATTTTTTTTTAGGCCTGTCCAGAATGTCGCTTTTTCGGCATGATCGGAGTCATCGTTTTTAGGGACAAAATAGAAATCTGCAATTTTTGTGAAAATGGTTTTAAAATGTTTTTTAGGCCTGTCCAGAATGTCGATAGTTCGGCATGACCGGGGTCACTGTTTTTGTGTAAAAATGAAAAAAAGAATTCTGAGCTTTTTTTTTGAAAATGGTTCTAAAATGCTTTTTTTTAGGCCTGTCCAAAATGTCGCTAGTTCGGCATGATCGAAGTCATCGTTTTTGGTGACAAAAATAGAAATCTACAATTTTTGGTGAAAATGGTTTTAAAATGTTTTTTTTAGGCCCGTCCAGAATGTCGCTAGTTCGGCATGACCGGGGTCACTGTTTTTGTGTCAAAAAATGAAGAAAAAAAAATCAGCCATTTTTGGTGAAAATGGTTTAAAAAAAATTTTTAGGCCTGTCCAGAATGTCGCTTTTTCGGCATGATCGGAGTCATCGTTTTTAGGGACAAAATAGAAATCTGCAATTTTTTGTGAAAATGGTTTTAAAATGTTTTTTAGGCCTGTCCAGAATGTCGATAGTTCGGCATGACCGGGGTCACTGTTTTTGTGTCACGAAAATGAAAAAAAAATATCTGCAATTTTTTGTGAAAATGGTTCAAAAAAAATTTTTTAGGCCTGTCCAGAATGTCGCTTTTTCGGCATGATCGGAGTCAACGTTTTTAGGGACAAAATAGAAATCTGCAATTTTTTGTGAAAATGGTTTTAAAATGTTTTTTTAGGCCTGTCCAGAATGTCGCTAGTTCGGCATGACCGGGGTCACTGTTTTTGTGTCACGAAAATGAAGAAAAAAAAATCAGCAATTTTTGGTGAAAATGGTTTTTAAAAAAAATTTAGGCCTGTCCAGAATGTCGCTTTTTCGGCATGATCGGAGTCATCGTTTTTAGGGACAAAATAAAAATCAGCAATTTTTGGTGAAAATGGTTTTAAATTTTTTTTTTAGGCCTGTCCAGAATGTCGCTTTTTCGGCATGATCGGAGTCATCGTTTTTAGGGACAAAATAGAAATCTGCAATTTTTTGTGAAAATGGTTTTAAAATGTTTTTTTAGGCCTGTCCAGAATGTCGCTAGTTCGGCATGACCGGGGTCACTGTTTTTGTGTCACGAAAATGAAGAAAAAAAAATCAGCAATTTTTGGTGAAAATGGTTTTAAAAATTTTTTTTGGGCTTGTCCAGAATGTCGCTTTTTCGGCATGATCGGAGTCATCGTTTTTAGGGACAAAATAGAAATCTGCAATTGTTTGTGAAAATATTTTTAAAATGTTTTTTTAGGCCTGTCCAGAATGTCGATAGTTCGGCATGACCGTGTTCACTGTTTTTGTGTCAAAAAATGAAAAAAAGAATTCTGAGCTTTTTTTTGAAAATTGTTCTAAAATGCTTTTTTTTAGGCCTGTCCAAAATGTCGCTAGTTCGGCATGATCGGAGTCATCGTTTTT
This sequence comes from Salmo salar, assembly GCF_905237065.1. Classification (NCBI taxonomy): domain Eukaryota; kingdom Metazoa; phylum Chordata; class Actinopteri; order Salmoniformes; family Salmonidae; genus Salmo; species Salmo salar. The sequence continues at coordinate 105,818 of NW_025549823.1, read as the reverse complement.
GGTGACAAAAATAGAAATCTGCAATTTTTTGTGAAAATGGTTTTAAAATGTTTTTTTTAGGCCTGTCCAGAATGTCGCTAGTTCGGCATGACCGGGGTCACTGTTTTTGTGTCACGAAAATGAAGAAAAAAAAATCAGCAATTTTTGGTGAAAATGGTTTTAAAAATTTTTTTTTAGGCTTGTCCAGTATGTCGCTTTTTCGGCATGATCGGAGTCAACGTTTTTAGGGACAAAATAGAAATCTGCAATTTTTTGTGAAAATAGTTTTAAAATGTTTTTTTAGGCCTGTCCAGAATGTCGATAGTTCGGCATGACCGGGGTCACTGTTTTTGTGTCACGAAAATGGAAAAAAATATCTGCAATTTTTGGTGAAAATGGTTCAAAAAAAATTTTTAGGCCTGTCCAGAATGTCGCTTTTTCGGCATGATCGGAGTCATCGTTTTTAGGGACAAAATAGAAATCTGCAATTTTTGTGAAAATGGTTTTAAAATGTTTTTTTAGGCCTGTCCAGAATGTCGCTAGTTCGGCATGACCGGGGTCACTGTTTTTGTGTCACGAAAATGAAGAAAAAAAATCAGCAATTTTTGGTGAAAATGGTTTTTTAAAAAATTTTTAGGCCTGTCCAGAATGTCGCTTTTTCGGCATGATCGGAGTCATCGTTTTTAGGGACAAAATAAAAATCAGCAATTTTTGGTGAAAATGGTTTTAAAAATTTTTTTAGGCCTGTCCAGAATGTCGCTTTTTCGGCATGATCGGAGTCATCGTTTTTAGGGACAAAATAGAAATCTGCAATTTTTGTGAAAATGGTTTTAAAATGTTTTTTAGGCCTGTCCAGAATGTCGCTAGTTCGGCATGACCGGGGTCACTGTTTTTGTGTCACGAAAATGAAAAAAAAATTCTGCAGCTTTTTTTTGAAAATGGTTCTAAAATGCTTTTTTTAGGCCTGTCCAGAATGTCGCTAGTTCGGCATGATCGGAGTCATCGTTTTTGGTGACAAAAATAGAAATCTACAATTTTTGTGAAAATGGTTTTAAAATGTTTTTTTAGGCCCGTCCAGAATGTCGCTAGTTCGGCATGACCGGGGTCACTGTTTTTGTGTCACGAAAATGAAGAAAAAAAATCAGCCATTTTTGGTGAAAATGGTTTTAAAAAAATTTTTTAGGCTTGTCCAGAATGTCGCTTTTTCGGCATGATCGGAGTCATCGTTTTTAGGGACAAAATAGAAATCTGCAATTTTTTGTGAAAATGGTTTTAAAATGTTTTTTAGGCCTGTCCAGAATGTCGATAGTTCGGCATGACCGGGGTCACTGTTTTTGTGTCACGAAAATGAAAAAAAAATATCTGCAATTTTTTGTGAAAATGGTTCTAAAAAAATTTTTTAGGCCTGTCCAGAATGTCGCTTTTTCGGCATGATCGGAGTCATCGTTTTTAGGGACAAAATAGAAATCTGCAATTTTTGTGAAAATGGTTTTAAAATGTTTTTTTAGGCCTGTCCAGAATGTCGCTAGTTCGGCATGACCGGGGTCACTGTTTTTGTGTCACGAAAATGAAGAAAAAAAATCAGCAATTTTTGGTGAAAATGGTTTTAAAAAAATTTTTAGGCCTGTCCAGAATGTCGCTTTTTCGGCATGATCGGAGTCATCGTTTTTAGGGACAAAATAAAAATCAGCAATTTTTGGTGAAAATGGTTTTAAATTTTTTTTAGGCCTGTCCAGAATGTCGCTTTTCGGCATGATCGGAGTCATCGTTTTTAGGGACAAAATAGAAATCTGCAATTTTTTGTGAAAATGGTTTTAAAATGTTTTTTTAGGCCTGTCCAGAATGTCGCTAGTTCGGCATGACCGGGGTCACTGTTTTTGTGTCACGAAAATGAAGAAAAAAAAATCAGCAATTTTTGGTGAAAATGGTTTTAAAAAATTTTTTGGGCTTGTCCAGAATGTCGCTTTTTCGGCATGATCGGAGTCATCGTTTTTAGGGACAAAATAGAAATCTGCAATTGTTTGTGAAAATATTTTTAAAATGTTTTTTTAGGCCTGTCCAGAATGTCGATAGTTCGGCATGACCGTGGTCACTGTTTTTGTGTCACAAAATGAAAAAAGAATTCTGCAGCTTTTTGTGAAAATTGTTCTAAAAAGCTTTTTTTAGGCCTGTCCAGAATGTCGCTAGTTCGGCATGATCGGAGTCATCGTTTTTGGTGACAAAAATAGAAATCTGCAATTTTTGTGAAAATGGTTTTAAAATGTTTTTTTAGGCCTGTCCAGAATGTCGCTAGTTCGGCATGACCGGGGTCACTGTTTTTGTGTCACGAAAATGAAGAAAAAAAAATCAGCAATTTTTGGTGAAAATGGTTTTAAAAAATTTTTTTTTAGGCTTGTCCAGAATGTCGCTTTTTCGGCATGATCGGAGTCATCGTTTTTAGGGACAAAATAGAAATCTGCAATTTTTTGTGAAAATAGTTTTAAAATGTTTTTTAGGCCTGTCCAGAATGTCGATAGTTAGGCATGACCAGGGTCACTGTTTTTGTGTCACGAAAATGAGAAAAAATATCTGCAATTTTTTGTGAAAATGGTTCAAAAAAAATTTTTAGGCCTGTCCAGAATGTCGCTTTTTCGGCATGATCGGAGTCATCGTTTTTAGGTGACAAAATAGAAATCTGCAATTTTTTGTGAAAATGGTTTTAAAATGTTTTTTTAGGCCTGTCCAGAATGTCGCTAGTTCGGCATGACCGGGGTCACTGTTTTTGTGTCACGAAAATGAAGAAAAAAAATCAGCAATTTTTGGTGAAAATGGTTTTAAAAAAATTTTAGGCCTGTCAGAATGTCGCTTTTTCGGCATGTCGATACGTTTTTAGGACAAAATAAAAATCTGCAATTTTTGTAAAATGGTTTTAAAATTTTTTTAGGCCTGTCCAGAATGTCGCTTGTTCGGCATGATCGGAGTCATCGTTTTTAGGGACAAAATAGAAATCTGCAATTTTTTGTGAAAATGGTTTTAAAATGTTTTTTTAGGCCTGTCCAGAATGTCGCTAGTTCGGCATGACCGGGGTCACTGTTTTTGTGTCACGAAAATGAAGAAAAAAAATCAGCAATTTTTGGTGAAAATGGTTTTAAAAAAATTTTTAGGCTTGTCCAGAATGTCGCTTGTTCGGCATGATCGGAGTCATCGTTTTTAGGGACAAAATAGAAATCTGCAATTGTTTGTGAAAATATTTTTAAAATGTTTTTTAGGCCTGTCCAGAATGTCGATAGTTCGGCATGACCGTGGTCACTGTTTTTGTGTCACGAAAATGAAAAAAAAATATCTGCGATTTTTGTGAAAATGGCTCTAAAAAATTTTTTTAGGCCTGTCCAGAATGTCGCTAGTTCGGCATGATCGGAGTCATCGTTTTTGGTGACAAAAATAGAAATCTGCAATTTTTTGTGAAAATGGTTTTAAAATGTTTTTTTAGGCCTGTCCAGAATGTCGCTAGTTCGGCATGACCGGGGTCACTGTTTTTGTGTCACGAAAATGAAGAAAAAAAATCAGCAATTTTTGGTGAAAATGGTTTTAAAAAAATTTTTTTAGGCCTGTCCAGTATGTCGCTTTTTCGGCATGATCGGAGTCATCGTTTTTAGGGACAAAATAGAAATCTGCAATTTTTTGTGAAAATGGTTTTAAAATGTTTTTTTAGGCCTGTCCAGAATGTCGCTAGTTCGGCATGACCGGGGTCACTGTTTTTGTGTCACGAAAATGAAGAAAAAAATCAGCAATTTTTGGTGAAAATGGTTTTAAAAATTTTTTTTTTAGGCTTGTCCAGAATGTCGCTTTTTCGGCATGATCGGAGTCATCGTTTTTAGGGACAAAATAGAAATCTGCAATTTTTGTGAAAATGGTTTTAAAATGTTTTTTTAGGCCTGTCCAGAATGTCGATAGTTCGGCATGACCGGGGTCACTGTTTTTGTGTCACGAAAATGAGAAAAAAATATCTGCAATTTTTTGTGAAAATGGTTCTAAAAAATTTTTTTAGGCCTGTCCAGAATGTCGCTAGTTCGGCATGACCGTGTTCACTGTTTTTGTGTCAAAAAATGAAAAAAAGAATTCTGAGCTTTTTTTTGAAAAGGGTTCTAAAATGCTTTTTTTTAGGCCTGTCCAAAATGTCGCTAGTTCGGCATGATCGGAGTCATCGTTTTTGGTGACAAAAATAGAAATCTACAATTTTTTGTGAAAATGGTTTTAAAATGTTTTTTTAGGCCTGTCCAGAATGTCGCTAGTTCGGCATGACCGGGGTCACTGTTTTTGTGTCACGAAAATGAAGAAAAAAAAATCAGCAATTTTTGGTGAAAATGGTTTTAAAAATTTTTTTTAGGCTTGTCCAGAATGTCGCTTTTTCGGCATGATCGGAGTCATCGTTTTTAGGGACAAAATAGAAATCTGCAATTTTTGTGAAAATAGTTTTAAAATGTTTTTTAGGCCTGTCCAGAATGTCGATAGTTCGGCATGACCGGGGTCACTGTTTTTGTGTCACGAAAATGAGAAAAAATATCTGCAATTTTTTGTGAAAATGGTTCTAAAAATTTTTTTAGGCCTGTCCAGAATGTCGCTAGTTCGGCATGATCGGAGTCATCGTTTTTGGTGACAAAAATAGAAATCTGCAATTTTTGTGAAAATGGTTTTAAAATGTTTTTTTAGGCCTGTCCAGAATGTCGCTAGTTCGGCATGACCGGGGTCACTGTTTTTGTGTCACGAAAATGAAGAAAAAAAATCAGCAATTTTTGGTGAAAATGGTTTTAAAACATTTTTTAGGCCTGTCCAGAATGTCGCTTTTTCGGCATGATCGGAGTCATCGTTTTTAGGGACAAAATAGAAATCTGCAATTTTTGTGAAAATGGTTTTAAAATGTTTTTTTAGGCCTGTCCAGAATGTCGCTAGTTCGGCATGACCGGGGTCACTGTTTTTGTGTCACGAAAATGAAGAAAAAAAATCAGCAATTTTTGGTGAAAATGGTTTTAAAAATTTTTTAGGCTTGTCCAGAATGTCGCTTTTTCGGCATGATCGGAGTCATCGTTTTTAGGGACAAAATAGAAATCTGCAATTTTTGTGAAAATGGTTTTAAAATGTTTTTTAGGCCTGTCCAGAATGTCGATAGTTCGGCATGACCGGGGTCACTGTTTTTGTGTAAAAAATGAAAAAAAGAATTCTGAGCTTTTTTTTTGAAAATGGTTCTAAAATGCTTTTTTTTAGGCCTGTCCAAAATGTCGCTAGTTCGGCATGATCTTAGTCATCGTTTTTGGTGACAAAAATAGAAATCTACAATTTTTTGTGAAAATGGTTTTAAAATGTTTTTTTAGGCCTGTCCAGAATGTCGCTAGTTCGGCATGACCGTGTTCACTGTTTTTGTGTCAAAAAATGAAAAAAGAATTCTGAGCTTTTTTGTGAAAATGGTTCTAAAATGCTTTTTTTAGGCCTGTCCAAAATGTCGCTAGTTCGGCATGATCGGAGTCATCGTTTTTGGTGACAAAAATAGAAATCTACAATTTTTGTGAAAATGGTTTTAAAATGTTTTTTTTAGGCCTGTCCAGAATGTCGCTAGTTCGGCATGACCGGGGTCACTGTTTTTGTGTCACGAAAATGAAGAAAAAAAAATCAGCAATTTTTGGTGAAAATGGTTTTAAAAAAAATTTTTAGGCTTGTCCAGAATGTCGCTTTTTCGGCATGATCGGAGTCATCGTTTTTAGGGACAAAATAGAAATCTGCAATTTTTTGTGAAAATAGTTTTAAAATGTTTTTTTAGGCCTGTCCAGAATGTCGATAGTTCGGCATGACCGGGGTCACTGTTTTTGTGTCACGAAAATGAGAAAAAAATATCTGCAATTTTTTGTGAAAATGGTTCTAAAAAATCTTTTTTAGGCCTGTCCAGAATGTCGCTAGTTCGGCATGATCGGAGTCATCGTTTTTGGTGACAAAAATAGAAATCTACAATTTTTTGTGAAAATGGTTTTAAAATGTTTTTTTTTAGGCCTGTCCAGAATGTCGCTAGTTCGGCATGACCGGGGTCACTGTTTTTGTGTCACGAAAATGAAGAAAAAAAAATCAGCAATTTTTGGTGAAAATGGTTTTAAAAAAATTTTTTAGGCTTGTCCAGAATGTCGCTTTTTCGGCATGATCGGAGTCATCGTTTTTAGGGACAAAATAGAAATCTGCAATTTTTTGTGAAAATAGTTTTAAAATGTTTTTTAGGCCTGTCCAGAATGTCGATAGTTCGGCATGACCGGGGTCACTGTTTTTGTGTCACGAAAATGAGAAAAAAATATCTGCAATTTTTTGTGAAAATGGTTCTAAAAAATTTTTTTAGGCCTGTCCAGAATGTCGCTAGTTCGGCATGATCGGAGTCATCGTTTTTGGTGACAAAAATAGAAATCTGCAATTTTTGTGAAAATGGTTTTAAAATGTTTTTTAGGCCTGTCCAGAATGTCGATAGTTCGGCATGACCGGGGTCACTGTTTTTGTGTCACGAAAATGAGAAAAAATATCTGCAATTTTTTGTGAAAATGGTTCAAAAAAAATTTTTAGGCCTGTCCAGAATGTCGCTTTTTGGCATGATCGGAGTCATCGTTTTTAGGGACAAAATAGAAATCTGCAATTTTTGTGAAAAAGGTTTTAAAATGTTTTTTTAGGCCTGTCCAGAATGTCGATAGTTCGGCATGACCGGGGTCACTGTTTTTGTGTCAAAAAATGAAAAAAAGAATTCTGTGCTTTTATTTGAAAATGGTTCTAAAATGCATTTTTTTAGGGCTGTCCAAAATGTCGCTAGTTCGGCATGATCGGAGTCATCGTTTTTGGTGACAAAAATAGAAATCTGCAATTTTTGTGAAAATGGTTTTAAAATGTTTTTTTAGGCCTGTCCAGAATGTCGCTAGTTCGGCATGACCGGGGTCACTGTTTTTGTGTCACGAAAATGAAGAAAAAAATCTGCCATTTTTGGTGAAAATGGTTTTTAAATTTTTTTAGGCTTGTCCAGAATGTCGCTTTTTCGGCATGATCGGAGTCATCGTTTTTAGGGACAAAATAGAAATCTGCAATTTTTTGTGAAAATGGTTTTAAAATGTTTTTTAGGCCTGTCCAGAATGTCGATAGTTCGGCATGACCGTGTTCACTGTTTTTGTGTCACGAAAATGAAAAAAGAATTCTGAGCTTTTTTTTGAAAATGGTTCTAAAATGCTTTTTTTAGGCCTGTCCAAAATGTCGCTAGTTCGGCATGATCGGAGTCATCGTTTTTGGTGACAAAATAGAAATCTACAATTTTTGTGAAAATGGTTTTAAAATGTTTTTTTAGGCCTGTCCAGAATGTCGATAGTTCGGCATGACCGGGGTCACTGTTTTTGTGTCACGAAAATGAGAAAAAATATCTGCAATTTTTGTGAAAATGGTTCTAAAAAATCTTTTTTAGGCCTGTCCAGAATGTCGCTAGTTCGGCATGATCGGAGTCATCGTTTTTGGTGACAAAATAGAAATCTACAATTTTTGTGAAAATGGTTTTAAAATGTTTTTTTAGGCCTGTCCAGAATGTCGCTAGTTCGGCATGACCGGGGTCACTGTTTTTGTGTCACGAAAATGAAGAAAAAAAATCAGCAATTTTTGGTGAAAATGGTTTTAAAAATTTTTTTAGGCTTGTCCAGAATGTCGCTTTTTCGGCATGATCGGAGTCATCGTTTTTAGGGACAAAATAGAAATCTGCAATTTTTTGTGAAAATAGTTTTAAAATGTTTTTTTAGGCCTGTCCAGAATGTCGATAGTTCGGCATGACCGGGGTCACTGTTTTTGTGTCACGAAAATGAGAAAAAAATATCTGCAATTTTTTGTGAAAATGGTTCTAAAAATTTTTTAGGCCTGTCCAGAATGTCGCTAGTTCGGCATGATCGGAGTCATCGTTTTTGGTGACAAAAATAGAAATCTGCAATTTTTTGTGAAAATGGTTTTAAAATGTTTTTTTAGGCCTGTCCAGAATGTCGCTAGTTCGGCATGACCGGGGTCACTGTTTTTGTGTCACGAAAATGAAGAAAAAAAATCAGCAATTTTTGGTGAAAATGGTTTTAAAACATTTTTTTAGGCTTGTCCAGAATGTCGCTTTTTCGGCATGATCGGAGTCATCGTTTTTATGGACAAAATAGAAATCTGCAATTTTTTGTGAAAATGGTTTTAAAATGTTTTTTTAGGCCTGTCCAGAATGTCGATAGTTCGGCATGACCGGGGTCACTGTTTTTGTGTCACGAAAATGAGAAAAAAATATCTGCAATTTTTTGTGAAAATGGTTCAAAAAAAATTTTTTAGGCCTGTCCAGAATGTCGCTTTTTTGGCATGATCGGAGTCATCATTTTTAGGGACAAAATAGAAATCTGCAATTCTTTGTGAAAAAGGTTTTAAAATGTTTTTTTAGGCCTGTCCAGAATGTCGATAGTTCGGCATGACCGGGGTCACTGTTTTTGTGTCAAAAATGAAAAAAAGAATTCTGTGCTTTTATTTGAAAATGGTTCTAAAATGCATTTTTTTAGGGCTGTCCAGAATGTCGCTAGTTCGGCATGATCGGAGTCATCGTTTTTGGTGACAAAAATAGAAATCTACAATTTTTTGTGAAAATGGTTTTAAAATGTTTTTTTAGGCCTGTCCAGAATGTCGCTAGTTCGGCATGACCGGGGTCACTGTTTTTGTGTCAAAAAATGAAGAAAAAAAAATCAGCCATTTTTGGTGAAAATGGTTTTTAATTTTTTTTTAGGCTTGTCCAGAATGTCGCTTTTTCGGCATGATCGGAGTCATCGTTTTTAGGGACAAAATAGAAATCTGCAATTTTTTGTGAAAATGGTTTTAAAATGTTTTTTTAGGCCTGTCCAGAATGTCGATAGTTCGGCATGACCGTGTTCACTGTTTTTGTGTCAAAAAATGAAAAAAATAATTCTGAGCTTTTTTTTGAAAATGGTTCTAAAATGCATTTTTTTTAGGCCTGTCCAAAATGTCGCTAGTTCGGCATGATCGGAGTCATCGTTTTTGGTGACAAAAATAGAAATCTACAATTTTTGGTGAAAATGGTTTTAAAATGTTTTTTTTAGGCCTGTCCAGAATGTCGCTAGTTCGGCATGACCGGGGTCACTGTTTTTGTGTCACGAAAATGAGAAAAAAATATCTGCAATTTTTTGTGAAAATGGTTCTAAAAAAAATTTTTAGGCCTGTCCAGAATGACGCTTTTTCGGCATGATCGGAGTCATCGTTTTTAGGGACAAAATAGAAATCTGCAATTTTTTGTGAAAATGGTTTTAAAATGTTTTTTTAGGCCTGTCCAGAATGTCGATAGTTCGGCATGACCGGGGTCAATGTTTTTGTGTCAAAAAATGAAAAAAGAATTCTGAGCTTTTTTTGAAAATGGTTCTAAAATGTTTTTTTTTAGGCCTGTCCAAAATGTCGCTAGTTCGGCATGATCTTAGTCATCGTTTTTGGTGACAAAAATAGAAATCTACAATTTTTGTGAAAATGGTTTTCAAATGTTTTTTAGGCCTGTCCAGAATGTCGCTAGTTCGGCATGATCGAGTCATCGTTTTTAGGGACAAAATAGAAATCTGCAATTTTTTGTGAAAATGGTTTTAAAATGTTTTTTAGGCCTGTCCAGAATGTCGATAGTTCGGCATGACCGGGGTCACTGTTTTTGTGTCACGAAAATGAAAAAAAATATCTGCAATTTTTTGTGAAAATGGTTCTAAAAAATTTTTTAGGCCTGTCCAGAATGTCGCTTTTTCGGCATGATCGGAGTCATCGTTTTTAGGGACAAAATAGAAATCTGCAATTTTTTGTGAAAATGGTTTTAAAATGTTTTTTTAGGCCTGTCCAGAATGTCGATAGTTCGGCATGACCGGGGTCACTGTTTTTGTGTCACGAAAATGAGAAAAAAATATCTGCAATTTTTTGTGAAAATGGTTAAAAAAATTTTTTTAGGCCTGTCCAGAATGTCGCTTTTTCGGCATGATCGGAGTCAACGTTTTTAGGGACAAAATAGAAATCTGCAATTTTTTGTGAAAATGGTTTTAAAATGTTTTTTAGGCCTGTCCAGAATGTCGATAGTTCGGCATGACCGGGGTCACTGTTTTTGTGTCACGAAAATGAAAAAAAAATATCTGCAATTTTTTGTGAAAATGGTTCAAAAAATTTTTTTAGGCCTGTCCAGAATGTCGCTTTTTCGGCATGATCGGAGTCAACGTTTTTAGGGACAAAATAGAAATCTGCAATTTTTTGTGAAAATGGTTTTAAAATGTTTTTTTTAGGCCTGTCCAGAATGTCGATAGTTCGGCATGACCGGTGTCACTGTTTTTGTGTCAAAAAATGAAAAAAGAATTCTGAGCTTTTTTTTGAAAATGGTTCTAAAATGCTTTTTTTTTAGGCCTGTCCAAAATGTCGCTAGTTCGGCATGATCGGAGTCAACGTTTTTAGGGACAAAATAGAAATCTGCAATTTTTTGTGAAAATGGTTTTAAAATGTTTTTTAGGCCTGTCCAGAATGTCAATAGTTCGGCATGACCGGGGTCACTGTTTTTGTGTCACGAAAATGAAAAAAAAATATATGCAATTTTTTGTGAAAATGGTTAAAAAAAAATTTTAGGCCTGTCCAGAATGTCGCTTTTTCGGCATGATCGGAGTCAACGTTTTTAGGGACAAAATAGAAATCTGCAATTTTTTGTGAAAATGGTTTTAAAATGTTTTTTAGGCCTGTCCAGAATGTCGATAGTTCGGCATGACCGGGGTCACTGTTTTTGTGTCACGAAAATGAAAAAAAAATATCTGCAATTTTTGGTGAAAATGGTTCAAAAAATTTTTTTTAGGCCTGTCCAGAATGTCGCTTTTTCGGCATGATCGGAGTCAACGTTTTTAGGGACAAAATAGAAATCTGCAATTTTTTGTGAAAATGGTTTTAAAATGTTTTTTAGGCCTGTCCAGAATGTCGATAGTTCGGCATGACCGGTGTCACTGTTTTTGTGTCAAAAAATGAAAAAAGAATTCTGAGCTTTTTTTTTGAAAATGGTTCTAAAATGCTTTTTTTAGGCCTGTCCAAAATGTCGCTAGTTCGGCATGATCTTAGTCATCGTTTTTGGTGACAAAAATAGAAATCAAAAATTTTTGGTGAAAATGGTTTTAAAATGTTTTTTTAGGCCTGTCCAGAATGTCGCTAGTTCGGCATGACCAGGGTCACTGTTTTTGTGTCACGAAAATGAAGAAAAAAAAATCAGCAATTTTTTGTGAAAATGGTTTTAAAATTTTTTTTTAGGCCTGTCCAGAATGTCGCTTTTTCGGCATGATCGGAGTCATCGTTTTTAGGGACAAATAGAAATCCGCAATTTTTCATGAAAAAGGTTTTAAAATGTTTTTTTAGGCCTGTCCAGAATGTCGATAGTTTGGCATGACCGGGGTCACTGTTTTTGTGTCAAAAAATGAAAAAAAGAATTCTGAGCTTTTTTTTGAAAATGGTTCTAAAATGCTTTTTTTTAGGCCTGTCCAAAATGTCGCTAGTTCGGCATGATCTTAGTCATCGTTTTTGGTGACAAAAATAGAAATCTACAATTTTTTGTGAAAATGGTTTGTAAAATTTTTTTTAGGCCTGTCCAGAATGTCGCTTGTTCGGCATGATCGAGTCATCGTTTTTAGGGACAAAATAGAAAATCTGCAATTTTTTGTGAAAATGGTTAAAAAAAATTTTTAGGCCTGTCCAGAATGTCGCTTTTCGGCATGATCGGAGTCAACGTTTTTAGGGACAAAATAGAAATCTGCAATTTTTTGTGAAAATGGTTTTAAAATGTTTTTTTAGGCCTGTCCAGAATGTCGATAGTTCGGCATGACCGGGGTCACTGTTTTTGTGTCAAAAATGAAAAAAGAATTCTGAGCTTTTTTTTGAAAATGGTTCTAAAATGCATTTTTTTAGGCCTGTCCAAAATGTCGCTAGTTCGGCATGATCGGAGTCATCGTTTTTGGTGACAAAAATAGAAATCTACAATTTTTGTGAAAATGGTTTTAAAATGTTTTTTTAGGCCTGTCCAGAATGTCGCTAGTTCGGCATGACCGGGGTCACTCTTTTTGTGTCAAAAAATGAAGAAAAAAAAATCAGCCATTTTTGGTGAAAATGGTTTTAAAAAAATTTTGTAGGCCTGTCCAGAATGTCGCTTTTTCGGCATGATCGGAGTCATCGTTTTTAGGGACAAAATAGAAATCTGCAATTTTTGTGAAAATGGTTTTAAAATGTTTTTTTAGGCCTGTCCAGAATGTCGATAGTTCGGCATGACCGGGGTCACTGTTTTTGTGTCACGAAAATGAAAAAAAATATCTGCAATTTTTTGTGAAAATGGTTCTAAAAAATTTTTTTAGGCCTGTCCAGAATGTCGCTTTTTCGGCATGATCGGAGTCAACGTTTTTAGGGACAAAATAGAAATCTGCAATTTTTTGTGAAAATGGTTTTAAAATGTTTTTTAGGCCTGTCCAAAATGTCGATAGTTCGGCATGACCGGGGTCACTGTTTTTGTGTCAAAAAATGAAAAAAAGAATTCTGAGCTTTTTTTTGAAAATGGTTCTAAAATGCTTTTTTTAGGCCTGTCCAAAATGTCGCTAGTTCGGCATGATCGGAGTCATCGTTTTTGGTGACAAAAATAGAAATCTACAATTTTTGTGAAAATGGTTTTAAAATGTTTTTTTTAGGCCTGTCCAGAATGTCGCTAGTTCGGCATGACCGGGGTCACTGTTTTTGTGTCAAAAATGAAGAAAAAAATCAGCCATTTTTGGTGAAAATGGTTTAAAAAAAATTTTTTAGGCCTGTCCAGAATGTCGCTTTTTCTGCATGATCGGAGTCATCGTTTTTAGGGACAAAATAGAAATCTGCAATTTTTTGTGAAAATGGTTTTAAAATGTTTTTTAGGCCTGTCCAGAATGTCGATAGTTCGGCATGACCGGGGTCACTGTTTTTGTGTCACGAAAATGAAAAAAAATATCTGCAATTTTTGTGAAAATGGTTAAAAAAAAAAATTGGGCCTGTCCAGAATGTTGCTTTTTCGGCATGATCGGAGTCATCGTTTTTAGGGACAAAATAGAAATCTGCAATTTTTGTGAAAATGGTTTTAAAATGTTTTTTTAGGCCTGTCCAGAATGTCGATAGTTCAGTATGACCGGGGTCACTGTTTTTGTGTCAAAAAATGAAGAAAAAAAAATCAGCAATTTTTGGTGAAAATGGTTTTTTAAAAAAATTTTAGGCCTGTCCAGAATGTCGCTTTTTCGGCATGATCGGAGTCATCGTTTTTAGGGACAAAATAGAAATCTGCAATTTTTTGTGAAAATGGTTTTAAAATGTTTTTTAGGCTTGTCCAGAATGTCGATAGTTCAGCATGACCGGGGTCACTGTTTTTGTGTCACGAAAATGAAAAAAAAATATCTGCAATTTTTTGTGAAAATGGTTCAAATTTGTTTTTTTAGGCCTGTCCAGAATGTCGCTAGTTCGGCATGACCGGGGTCACTGTTTTTGTGTCACGAAAATGAGAAAAAAATATCTGCAATTTTTGTGAAAATGGTTAAAAAAAAATGTTTGGCCTGTCCAGAATGTTGCTTTTTCGGCATGATCGGAGTCATCGTTTTTAGGGACAAAATAGAAATCTGCAATTTTTGTGAAAATGGTTTTAAAATGTTTTTTAGGCCTGTCCAGAATGTCGATAGTTCGGCATGACCGGGGTCACTGTTTTTGTGTCACGAAAATGAAAAAAAATATCTGCAATTTTTTGTGAAAATGGTTTTAAAATGTTTTTTTAGGCCTGTCCAGAATGTCGATAGTTCAGTATGACGAGGGTCACTGTTTTTGTGTCAAAAAATTAAGAAAAAAAATCAGCCATTTTTGGTGAAAATGGTTTTTAAATTTTTTTAGGCCTGTCCAGAATGTTGCTTTTTCGGCATGATCGGAGTCATCGTTTTTAGGGACAAAATAGAAATCTGCAATTTTTGTGAAAATGGTTTTAAAATGTTTTTTTAGGCCTGTCCAGAATGTCGATAGTTCAGTATGACCGGGGTCACTGTTTTTGTGTCAAAAAATGAAGAAAAAAATCAGCCATTTTTGGTGAAAATGGTTTTAAAAATTTTTTTAGGTCTGTCCAGAATGTCGCTTTTTCGGCATGATCGGAGTCATCGTTTTTAGGGACAAAATAGAAATCTGCAATTTTTTGTGAAAATGGTTTTAAAATGTTTTTTTTAGGCCTGTCCAGAATGTCGATAGTTCGGCATGACCGGGGTAACTGTTTTTGTGTCAAAAAATTTAAAAAAAGAATTCTGAGCTTTTTTTCTGAAAATGGTTCTAAAATGCTTTTTTTTTGGCCTGTCCAAAATGTCGCTAGTTCGGCATGATCGGAGTCAACGTTTTTGGTGACAAAAATAGAAATCTACAATTTTTTGTGAAAATGGTTTTAAAATGTTTTTTTTAGGCCTGTCCAGATTGTCGCTAGTTCGGCATGACCGGGGTCACTGTTTTTGTGTCACGAAAATGAAAAAAAAATATCTGCAATTTTTTGTGAAAATGGATTTAAAATGTTTTTTTAGGCCTGTCCAGAATGTCGATAGTTCAGTATGACAAGGGTCACTGTTTTTGTGTCAAAAAATGAAGAAAAAAAATCAGCCATTTTTTGTGAAAATGGTTTTTAAATTTTTTTAGGCCTGTCCAGAATGTCGCTTTTTCGGCATGATCGGAGTCATCGTTTTTAGGGACAAAATAGAAATCTGCAATTTTTGTGAAAATGGTTTTAAAATGTTTTTTAGGCCTGTCCAGAATGTCGCTAGTTCGGCATGACCGGGGTCACTGTTTTTGTGTCACGAAAATGAAAAAAATATCTGCAATTTTTTGTGAAAATGGATTTAAAATGTTTTTTTTTAGGCCTGTCCAGAATGTCGATAGTTCAGTATGACGAGGGTCACTGTTTTTGTGTCAAAAATGAAGAAAAAAAATCAGCCATTTTTGGTGAAAATGGTTTTTCAAATTTTTTTAGGCCTGTCCAGAATGTCGCTTTTTCGGCATGATCGGAGTCATCGTTTTTAGGGACAAAATGAGAAATCTGCAATTTTTGTGAAAATGGTTTTAAAATGTTTTTAGGCTTGTCCAGAATGTCGATAGTTCGGCATGACCGGGGGTCACTGTTTTTGTGTCACGAAAATGAAAAAAAATATCTGCAATTTTTTGTGAAAATGGATTTAAAATGTTTTTTTAGGCCTGTCCAGAATGTCGATAGTTCAGTATGACGAGGGTCACTGTTTTTGTGTCAAAAAATGAAGAAAAAAAATCAGCCATTTTTGGTGAAAATGGTTTTAAATTTTTTTTAGGCCTGTCCAGAATGTTGCTTTTTCGGCATGATCGGAGTCATCGTTTTTAGGGACAAAATAGAAATCTGCAATTTTTTGTGAAAATGGTTTTAAAATGTTTTTTTAGGCCTGTCCAGAATGTCGATAGTTCAGTATGACCGGGGTCACTGTTTTTGTGTCAAAAAATGAAGAAAAAAATCAGCCATTTTTGGTGAAAATGGTTTTAAAATTTTTTTAGGCCTGTCCAGAATGTCGCTTTTTCGGCATGATCGGAGTCATCGTTTTTAGGGACAAAATAGAAATCTGCAATTTTTGTGAAAATGGTTTTAAAATGTTTTTTTAGGCCTGTCCAGAATGTCGATAGTTCGGCATGACCGGGGTCACTGTTTTTGTGTCACGAAAATGAAAAAAAATATCTGCAATTTTTGTGAAAATGGTTCAAAAATTTTTTTAGGCCTGTCCAGAATGTCGCTTTTCGGCATGATCGGAGTCATCGTTTTTAGGGACAAAATAGAAATCTGCAATTTTTTGTGAAAATGGTTTTAAAATGTTTTTTAGGCCTGTCCAGAATGTCGATAGTTCGGCATGACCGGGGTCACTGTTTTTGTGTCACGAAAATGAAAAAAATATCTGCAATTTTTTGTGAAAATGGATTTAAAATGTTTTTTTAGGCCTGTCCAGAATGTCGATAGTTCAGTATGACGAGGGTCACTGTTTTTGTGTCAAAAATGAAGAAAAAAAAATCAGCCATTTTTGGTGAAAATGTTTTTTTTTTTAAATTTAGGCCTGTCCAGAATGTCGCTTTTTCGGCATGATCGGAGTCATCGTTTTTAGGGACAAAATAGAAATCTGCAATTTTTTGTGAAAATGGTTTTAAAATGTTTTTTTTAGGCCTGTCCAGAATGTCGATAGTTCAGTATGACCGGGGTCACTGTTTTTGTGTCAAAAAATGAAGAAAAAAAAATCAGCCATTTTTGGTGAAACTGGTTTTTACATTTTTTTTTAGGCCTGTCCAGAATGTCGCTTTTTCGGCATGATCGGAGTCATCGTTTTTAGGGACAAAATAGAAATCTGCAATTTTTTGTGAAAATGGTTTTAAAATGTTTTTTAGGCCTGTCCAGAATGTCGCTTTTTCGGCATGATCGGAGTCATCGTTTTTAGGGACAAAATAGAAATCTGCAATTTTTTGTGAAAATGGTTTTAAAATGTTTTTTAGGCTTGTCCAGAATGTCGATAGTTCAGCATGACCGGGGTCACTGTTTTTGTGTCACGAAAATGAAAAAAAAATATCTGCAATTTTTTGTGAAAATGGATTTAAAATGTTTTTTTTTGGCCTGTCCAGAATGTTGCTTTTTCGGCATGATCGGAGTCATCGTTTTTAGGGACAAAATAGAAATCTGCAATTTTTGTGAAAATGGTTTTAAAATGTTTTTTTTAGGCCTGTCCAGAATGTCGATAGTTCAGTATGACCGGGGTCACTGTTTTTGTGTCAAAAATGAAGAAAAAAAAAAAAATCAGCCATTTTTGGTGAAACTGTTTTTTAAAATTTTTTTTAGGCCTGTCCAGAATGTCGCTTTTTCGGCATGATCGGAGTCATCGTTTTTAGGGACAAAATAGAAATCTGCAATTTTTTATGAAAATGGTTTTAAAATGTTTTTAGGCCTGTCCAGAATGTCGCTTTTTCGGCATGATCGGAGTCATCGTTTTTAGGGACAAAATAGAAATCTGCAATTTTTTGTGAAAATGGTTTTAAAATGTTTTTTAGGCCTGTCCAGAATGTCGATAGTTCGGCATGACCGAGGTCACTGTTTTTGTGTCAAAAAATTTAAAAAAGAATTCTGAGCTTTTTTTCTGAAAATGGTTCTAACATGCATTTTTTTTTGGCCTGTCCAAAATGTCGCTAGTTCGGATGATCGGAGTCATCGTTTTTGGTGACAAAAATAGAAATCTACAATTTTTGTGAAAATGGTTTTAAAATGTTTTTTTAGGCCTGTCCAGAATGTCGCTAGTTCGGCATGACCGGGGTCACTGTTTTTGTGTCACGAAAATGAAGAAAAAAAAATCAGCAATTTTTGGTGAAAATGTTATTTTTTTAAAAATTTAGGCCTGTCCAGAATGTCGCTTTTTCGGCATGATCGGAGTCATCGTTTTTAGGGACAAAATAGA
This sequence comes from Salmo salar, assembly GCF_905237065.1. Taxonomy (NCBI): domain Eukaryota; kingdom Metazoa; phylum Chordata; class Actinopteri; order Salmoniformes; family Salmonidae; genus Salmo; species Salmo salar. Next base: position 88,326 of record NW_025549823.1, on the reverse strand, counting down.
AATCTGCAATTTTTTGTGAAAATGGTTTTAAAATGTTTTTTAGGCTTGTCCAGAATGTCGATAGTTCGGCATGACCGGGGTCACTGTTTTTGTGTCACGAAAATGAAAAAAAAATATCTGCAATTTTTTGTGAAAATGGTTCAAATTTGTTTTTTAGGCCTGTCCAGAATGTCGCTAGTTCGGCATGACCGGGGTCACTGTTTTTGTGTCACGAAAATGAAAAAAAAATATCTGCAATTTTTTGTGAAAATGGATTTAAAATGTTTTTTTTTAGGCCTGTCCAGAATGTCGATAGTTCAGTATGACGAGGGTCACTGTTTTTGTGTCAAAAAATGAAGAAAAAAAAATCAGCCATTTTTGGTGAAAATGGTTTTTAAATTTTTTTTAGGCCTGTCCAGAATGTCGCATTTTCGGCATGATCGGAGTCATCGTTTTTAGGGACAAAATAGAAATCTGCAATTTTTGTGAAAATGGTTTTAAAATGTTTTTTAGGCTTGTCCAGAATGTCGATAGTTCGGCATGACCGGGGTCACTGTTTTTGTGTCACGAAAATGAAAAAAAATATCAGCAATTTTTGTGAAAATGGTTCAAAATTTTTTTTTAGGCCTGTCCAGAATGTCGCTTTTCGGCATGATCGGAGTCATCGTTTTTAGGGACAAAATAGAAATCTGCAATTTTTGTGAAAATGGTTTTAAAATGTTTTTTAGGCCTGTCCAGAATGTGGATAGTTCGGCATGACCGGGGTCACTGTTTTTGTGTCACGAAAATGAAAAAAATATCTGCAATTTTTTGTGAAAATGGATTTAAAATGTTTTTTTTAGGCCTGTCCAGAATGTCGATAGTTCAGTATGACGAGGGTCACTGTTTTTGTGTCAAAAATGAAAAAAAATATCTGCAATTTTTGGTGAAAATGGTTCAAATTTGTTTTTTAGGCCTGTCCAGAATGTCGCTAGTTCGGCATGACCGGGGTCACTGTTTTTGTGTCACGAAAATGAGAAAAAATATCTGCAATTTTTTGTGAAAATGGTTAAAAAAAAACAATTTTGGCCGGTCCAGAATGTTGCTTTTTCGGCATGATCGGAGTCATCGTTTTTAGGGACAAAATAGAAATCTGCAATTTTTTGTGAAAATGGTTTTAAAATGTTTTTTTTAGGCCTGTCCAGAATGTCGATAGTTCAGTATGACCGGGGTCACTGTTTTTGTGTCAAAAAATGAAGAAAAAAATCAGCCATTTTTGGTGAAAATGGTTTTTAAATTTTTTTTTAGGCCTGTCCAGAATGTCGCTTTTTCGGCATGATCGGAGTCATCGTTTTTAGGGACAAAATAGAAATCTGCAATTTTTTGTGAAAATGGTTTTAAAATGTTTTTTAGGCCTGTCCAGAATGTCGCTTTTCGGCATGATCGGAGTCATCGTTTTTAGGGACAAAATAGAAATCTGCAATTTTTGTGAAAATGGTTTTAAAATGTTTTTTAGGCTTGTCCAGAATGTCGATAGTTCAGCATGACCGGGGTCACTGTTTTTGTGTCACGAAAATGAAAAAAAAATATCTGCAATTTTTTGTGAAAATGGATTTAAAATGTTTTTTTTTAGCCTGTCCAGAATGTTGCTTTTTCGGCATGATCGGAGTCATCGTTTTTAGGGACAAAATAGAAATCTGCAATTTTTTGTGAAAATGGTTTTAAAATGTTTTTTTTTAGGCCTGTCCAGAATGTCGATAGTTCAGTATGACCGGGGTCACTGTTTTTGTGTCAAAAAATGAAGAAAAAAAAAAAAATCAGCCATTTTTGGTGAAACTGGTTTTAAAATTTTTTTAGGCCTGTCCAGAATGTCGCTTTTTCGGCATGATCGGAGTCATCGTTTTTAGGGACAAAATAGAAATCTGCAATTTTTTGTGAAAATGGTTTTAAAATGTTTTTTAGGCCTGTCCAGAATGTCGATAGTTCGGCATGACCGGGGTAACTGTTTTTGTGTCAAAAAATTTAAAAAAGAATTCTGAGCTTTTTTTCTGAAAATGGTTCTAAAATGCTTTTTTTTTTGGCCTGTCCAAAATGTCGCTAGTTCGGCATGATCGGAGTCATCGTTTTTGGTGACAAAAATAGAAATCTACAATTTTTGTGAAAATGGTTTTAAAATGTTTTTTAGGCCTGTCCAGAATGTCGCTAGTTCGGCATGACCGGGGTCACTGTTTTTGTGTCACGAAAATGAAGAAAAAAAAATCAGCAATTTTTGGTGAAAATGGTTTTTTTAAAAAAATTTAGGCCTGTCCAGAATGTCGCTTTTTCGGCATGATCGGAGTCATCGTTTTTAGGGACAAAATAGAAATCTGCAATTTTTGTGAAAATGGTTTTAAAATGTTTTTTAGGCTTGTCCAGAATGTCGATAGTTCGGCATGACCGGGGTCACTGTTTTTGTGTCACGAAAATGAAAAAAAATATCAGCAATTTTTTGTGAAAATGGTTCAAAATTTTTTTTAGGCCTGTCCAGAATGTCGCTTTTTCGGCATGATCGGAGTCATCGTTTTTAGGGACAAAATAGAAATCTGCAATTTTTGTGAAAATGGTTTTAAAATGTTTTTTAGGCCTGTCCAGAATGTGGATAGTTCGGCATGACCGGGGTCACTGTTTTTGTGTCACGAAAATGAAAAAAAAATATCTGCAATTTTTTGTGAAAATGGATTTAAAATGTTTTTTTAGGCCTGTCCAGAATGTCGATAGTTCAGTATGACGAGGGTCACTGTTTTTGTGTCAAAAAATGAAAAAAAATATCTGCAATTTTTGGTGAAAATGGTTCAAATTTGTTTTTTAGGCCTGTCCAGAATGTCGCTAGTTCGGCATGACCGGGGTCACTGTTTTTGTGTCACGAAAATGAGAAAAAATATCTGCAATTTTTGTGAAAATGGTTAAAAAAAAACAATTTTGGCCGGTCCAGAATGTTGCTTTTTCGGCATGATCGGAGTCATCGTTTTTAGGGACAAAATAGAAATCTGCAATTTTTGTGAAAATGGTTTTAAAATGTTTTTTTAGGCCTGTCCAGAATGTCGATAGTTCAGTATGACCGGGGTCACTGTTTTTGTGTCAAAAAATGAAGAAAAAAAATCAGCCATTTTTGGTGAAAATGGTTTTTAAATTTTTTTAGGCCTGTCCAGAATGTCGCTTTTTCGGCATGATCGGAGTCATCGTTTTTAGGGACAAAATAGAAATCTGCAATTTTTGTGAAAATGGTTTTAAAATGTTTTTTAGGCCTGTCCAGAATGTCGCTTTTCGGCATGATCGGAGTCATCGTTTTTAGGGACAAAATAGAAATCTGCAATTTTTTGTGAAAATGGTTTTAAAATGTTTTTTAGGCTTGTCCAGAATGTCGATAGTTCAGCATGACCGGGGTCACTGTTTTTGTGTCACGAAAATGAAAAAAAAATATCTGCAATTTTTTGTGAAAATGGATTTAAAATGTTTTTTTTGGCCTGTCCAGAATGTTGCTTTTTCGGCATGATCGGAGTCATCGTTTTTAGGGACAAAATAGAAATCTGCAATTTTTTGTGAAAATGGTTTTAAAATGTTTTTTTTAGGCCTGTCCAGAATGTCGATAGTTCAGTATGACCGGGGTCACTGTTTTTGTGTCAAAAAATGAAGAAAAAAAAAAATCAGCCATTTTTGGTGAAACTGGTTTTTAAAAATTTTTTAGGCCTGTCCAGAATGTCGCTTTTCGGCATGATCGGAGTCATCGTTTTTAGGGACAAAATAGAAATCTGCAATTTTTATGAAAATGGTTTTAAAATGTTTTTAGGCCTGTCCAGAATGTCGCTTTTTCGGCATGATCGGAGTCATCGTTTTAGGGACAAAATAGAAATCTGCAATTTTTGTGAAAATGGTTTTAAAATGTTTTTTAGGCCTGTCCAGAATGTCGATAGTTCGGCATGACCGAGGTAACTGTTTTTGTGTCAAAAATTTAAAAAGAATTCTGAGCTTTTTTCTGAAAATGGTTCTAACATGCATTTTTTTTTGGCCTGTCCAAAATGTCGCTAGTTCGGATGATCGGAGTCATCGTTTTTGGTGACAAAAATAGAAATCTACAATTTTTGTGAAAATGGTTTTAAAATGTTTTTTAGGCCTGTCCAGAATGTCGCTAGTTCGGCATGACCGGGGTCACTGTTTTTGTGTCACGAAAATGAAGAAAAAAAAATCAGCAATTTTTGGTGAAAATGTTATTTTTTTAAAAATTTAGGCCTGTCCAGAATGTCGCTTTTTCGGCATGATCGGAGTCATCGTTTTTAGGGACAAAATAGAAATCTGCAATTTTTTGTGAAAATGGTTTTAAAATGTTTTTTAGGCTTGTCCAGAATGTCGATAGTTCGGCATGACCGGGGTCACTGTTTTTGTGTCACGAAAATGAAAAAAAAATATCTGCAATTTTTTGTGAAAATGGATTTAAAATGTTTTTTTTTGGCCTGTCCAGAATGTTGCTTTTTCGGCATGATCGGAGTCATCGTTTTTAGGGACAAAATAGAAATCTGCAATTTTTTGTGAAAATGGTTTTAAAATGTTTTTTTTAGGCCTGTCCAGAATGTCGATAGTTCAGTATGACCGGGGTCACTGTTTTTGTGTCAAAAATGAAGAAAAAAAAAAATCAGCCATTTTTGGTGAAACTGGTTTTAAAAATTTTTTTAGGCCTGTCCAGAATGTCGCTTTTTCGGCATGATCGGAGTCATCGTTTTTAGGGACAAAATAGAAATCTGCAATTTTTATGAAAATGGTTTTAAAATGTTTTTTAGGCCTGTCCAGAATGTCGCTTTTTCGGCATGATCGGAGTCATCGTTTTTAGGGACAAAATAGAAATCTGCAATTTTTTGTGAAAATGGTTTTAAAATGTTTTTTAGGCCTGTCCAGAATGTCGATAGTTCGGCATGACCGAGGTAACTGTTTTTGTGTCAAAAAATTTAAAAAAGAATTCTGAGCTTTTTTTCTGAAAATGGTTCTAACATGCATTTTTTTTTGGCCTGTCCAAAATGTCGCTAGTTCGGATGATCGGAGTCATCGTTTTTGGTGACAAAAATAGAAATCTACAATTTTTTGTGAAAATGGTTTTAAAATGTTTTTTTAGGCCTGTCCAGAATGTCGCTAGTTCGGCATGACCGGGGTCACTGTTTTTGTGTCACGAAAATGAAGAAAAAAAAATCAGCAATTTTTGGTGAAAATGTTATTTTTTTAAAAATTTAGGCCTGTCCAGAATGTCGCTTTTTCGGCATGATCGGAGTCATCGTTTTTAGGGACAAAATAGAAATCTGCAATTTTTGTGAAAATGGTTTTAAAATGTTTTTAGGCTTGTCCAGAATGTCGATAGTTCGGCATGACCGGGGTCACTGTTTTTGTGTCACGAAAATGAAAAAAATATCTGCAATTTTTTGTGAAAATGGTTCAAATTTGTTTTTTAGGCCTGTCCAGAATGTCGCTAGTTCGGCATGACCGGGGTCACTGTTTTTGTGTCACGAAAATGAAAAAAATATCTGCAATTTTTTGTGAAAATGGATTTAAAATGTTTTTTTTTTAGGCCTGTCCAGAATGTCGATAGTTCAGTATGACGAGGGTCACTGTTTTTGTGTCAAAAAATGAAGAAAAAAAAATCAGCCATTTTTGGTGAAAATGGTTTTTAAATTTTTTTTTAGGCCTGTCCAGAATGTCGCATTTTCGGCATGATCGGAGTCATCGTTTTTAGGGACAAAATAGAAATCTGCAATTTTTGTGAAAATGGTTTTAAAATGTTTTTTAGGCTTGTCCAGAATGTCGATAGTTCGGCATGACCGGGGTCACTGTTTTTGTGTCACGAAAATGAAAAAAAAATATCAGCAATTTTTTGTGAAAATGGTTCAAAATTTTTTTTTTAGGCCTGTCCAGAATGTCGCTTTTTCGGCATGATCGGAGTCATCGTTTTTAGGGACAAAATAGAAATCTGCAATTTTTTGTGAAAATGGTTTTAAAATGTTTTTTAGGCCTGTCCAGAATGTGGATAGTTCGGCATGACCGGGGTCACTGTTTTTGTGTCACGAAAATGAAAAAAAAATATCTGCAATTTTTTGTGAAAATGGATTTAAAATGTTTTTTTTAGGCCTGTCCAGAATGTCGATAGTTCAGTATGACGAGGGTCACTGTTTTTGTGTCAAAAAATGAAAAAAAAATATCTGCAATTTTTGGTGAAAATGGTTCAAATTTGTTTTTTAGGCCTGTCCAGAATGTCGCTAGTTCGGCATGACCGGGGTCACTGTTTTTGTGTCACGAAAATGAGAAAAAAATTTCTGCAATTTTTTGTGAAAATGGTTAAAAAAAAAAATTTGGCCGGTCCAGAATGTTGCTTTTTCGGCATGATCGGAGTCATCGTTTTTAGGGACAAAATAGAAATCTGCAATTTTTTGTGAAAATGGTTTTAAAATGTTTTTTTAGGCCTGTCCAGAATGTCGATAGTTCAGTATGACCGGGGTCACTGTTTTTGTGTCAAAAAATGAAGAAAAAAAAATCAGCCATTTTTGGTGAAAATGGTTTTTAAATTTTTTTAGGCCTGTCCAGAATGTCGCTTTTTCGGCATGATCGGAGTCATCGTTTTTAGGGACAAAATAGAAATCTGCAATTTTTTGTGAAAATGGTTTTAAAATGTTTTTTAGGCCTGTCCAGAATGTCGATAGTTCGGCATGACCGGGGTCACTGTTTTTGTGTCACGAAAATGAAAAAAAAATATCTGCAATTTTTTGTGAAAATGGTTCAAAATTTTTTTTTAGGCCTGTCCAGAATGTCGCTTTTTCGGCATGATCGGAGTCATCGTTTTTAGGGACAAAATAGAAATCTGCAATTTTTTGTGAAAATGGTTTTAAAATGTTTTTTAGGCCTGTCAAGAATGTCGATAGTTCGGCATGACCGGGGTCACTGTTTTTGTGTCAAAAAATGAAGAAAAAAAATCAGCCATTTTTGGTGAAACTGGTTTTTAAATTTTTTTTAGGCCTGTCCAGAATGTCGCTTTTTCGGCATGATCGGAGTCATCGTTTTTAGGGACAAAATAGAAATCTGCAATTTTTATGAAAATGGTTTTAAAATGTTTTTTAGGCCTGTCCAGAATGTCGCTTTTTCGGCATGATCGGAGTCATCGTTTTTAGGGACAAAATAGAAATCTGCAATTTTTGTGAAAATGGTTTTAAAATGTTTTTTAGGCCTGTCCAGAATGTCGATAGTTCGGCATGACCGGGGTAACTGTTTTTGTGTCAAAAAATTTAAAAAAGAATTCTGAGCTTTTTTTCTGAAAATGGTTCTAAAATGCTTTTTTTTTTGGCCTGTCCAAAATGTCGCTAGTTCGGCATGATCGGAGTCATCGTTTTTGGTGACAAAAATAGAAATCTACAATTTTTGTGAAAATGGTTTTAAAATGTTTTTTAGGCCTGTCCAGAATGTCGCTAGTTCGGCATGACCGGGGTCACTGTTTTTGTGTCACGAAAATGAAGAAAAAAAAATCAGCAATTTTTGGTGAAAATGGTTTTTAAAAAAAATTTAGGCCTGTCCAGAATGTCGCTTTTTCGGCATGATCGGAGTCATCGTTTTTAGGGACAAAATAGAAATCTGCAATTTTTGTGAAAATGGTTTTAAAATGTTTTTTAGGCTTGTCCAGAATGTCGATAGTTCGGCATGACCGGGGTCACTGTTTTTGTGTCACGAAAATGAAAAAAAATATCAGCAATTTTTTGTGAAAATGGTTCAAAATTTTTTTTAGGCCTGTCCAGAATGTCGCTTTTTCGGCATGATCGGAGTCATCGTTTTTAGGGACAAAATAGAAATCTGCAATTTTTTGTGAAAATGGTTTTAAAATGTTTTTTAGGCCTGTCCAGAATGTGGATAGTTCGGCATGACCGGGGTCACTGTTTTTGTGTCACGAAAATGAAAAAAAATATCTGCAATTTTTGTGAAAATGGATCTAAAATGTTTTTTTTAGGCCTGTCCAGAATGTCGATAGTTCAGTATGACGAGGGTCACTGTTTTTGTGTCAAAAAATGAAAAAAAAATATCTGCAATTTTTGGTGAAAATGGTTCAAATTTGTTTTTTTAGGCCTGTCCAGAATGTCGCTAGTTCGGCATGACCGGGGTCACTGTTTTTGTGTCACGAAAATGAGAAAAAAATATCTGCAATTTTTTGTGAAAATGGTTAAAAAAAAACAATTTTGGCCGGTCCAGAATGTTGCTTTTTCGGCATGATCGGAGTCATCGTTTTTAGGGACAAAATAGAAATCTGCAATTTTTTGTGAAAATGGTTTTAAAATGTTTTTTTTAGGCCTGTCCAGAATGTCGATAGTTCAGTATGACCGGGGTCACTGTTTTTGTGTCAAAAAATGAAGAAAAAAAAATCAGCCATTTTTGGTGAAAATGGTTTTTAAATTTTTTTTTAGGCCTGTCCAGAATGTCGCTTTTTCGGCATGATCGGAGTCATCGTTTTTAGGGACAAAATAGAAATCTGCAATTTTTTGTGAAAATGGTTTTAAAATGTTTTTTAGGCCTGTCCAGAATGTCGATAGTTCGGCTTGACCGGGGTCACTGTTTTTGTGTCACGAAAATGAAAAAAAAATATCTGCAATTTTTTGTGAAAATGGTTCAAATTTGTTTTTTTAGGCCTGTCCAGAATGTCGCTAGTTCGGCATGACCGGGGTCACTGTTTTTGTGTCACGAAAATGAGAAAAAAATATCTGCAATTTTTTGTGAAAATGGTTCAAAAAATTTTTTGGGGCCTGTCCAGAATGTTGCTTTTTCGGCATGATCGGAGTCATCGTTTTTAGGGACAAAATAGAAATCTGCAATTTTTTGTGAAAATGGTTTTAAAATGTTTTTTTTAGGCCTGTCCAGAATGTCGATAGTTCAGTATGACCGGGGTCACTGTTTTTGTCTCAAAAATGAAGAAAAAAAATCAGCCATTTTTGGTGAAACTGGTTTTTAAATTTTTTTTAGGCCTGTCCAGAATGTCGCTTTTTCGGCATGATCGGAGTCATCGTTTTTAGGGACAAAATAGAAATCTGCAATTTTTATGAAAATGGTTTTAAAATGTTTTTTAGGCCTGTCCAGAATGTCGCTTTTCGGCATGATCGGAGTCATCGTTTTTAGGGACAAAATAGAAATCTGCAATTTTTTGTGAAAATGGTTTTAAAATGTTTTTTAGGCCTGTCCAGAATGTCGATAGTTCGCCATGACCGGGGTAACTGTTTTTGTGTCAAAAAATTTAAAAAGAATTCTGAGCTTTTTTTCTGAAAATGGTTCTAAAATGTTTTTTTTTGGCCTGTCCAAAATGTCGCTAGTTCGGCATGATCGGAGTCATCGTTTTTGGTGACAAAAATAGAAATCTACAATTTTTGTGAAAATGGTTTTAAAATGTTTTTTAGGCCTGTCCAGAATGTCGCTAGTTCGGCATGACCGGGGTCACTGTTTTTGTGTCACGAAAATGAAGAAAAAAATCAGCAATTTTTGGTGAAAATGGTTTTTTTTAAAAAATTTAGGCCTGTCCAGAATGTCGCTTTTTCGGCATGATCGGAGTCATCGTTTTTAGGGACAAAATAGAAATCTGCAATTTTTTGTGAAAATGGTTTTAAAATGTTTTTTAGGCTTGTCCAGAATGTCGATAGTTCGGCATGACCGGGGTCACTGTTTTTGTGTCACGAAAATGAGAAAAAAATATCTGCAATTTTTTGTGAAAATGGTTCAAAATTTTTTTTGGCCTGTCCAGAATGTTGCTTTTTCGGCATGATCGGAGTCATCGTTTTTAGGGACAAAATAGAAATCTGCAATTTTTTGTGAAAATGGTTTTAAAATGTTTTTTTTAGGCCTGTCCAGAATGTCGATAGTTCAGTATGACCGGGGTCACTGTTTTTGTGTCAAAAAATGAAGAAAAAAAATCAGCCATTTTTGGTGAAACTGGTTTTTAAATTTTTTTTAGGCCTGTCCAGAATGTCGCTTTTTCGGCATGATCGGAGTCATCGTTTTTAGGGACAAAATAGAAATCTGCAATTTTTTGTGAAAATGGTTTTAAAATGTTTTTTAGGCCTGTCCAGAATGTCGATAGTTCGGCATGACCGAGGTAACTGTTTTTGTGTCAAAAAATTTAAAAAAGAATTCTGAGCTTTTTTTCTGAAAATGGTTCTAAAATGCTTTTTTTTTGGCCTGTCCAAAATGTCGCTAGTTCGGCATGATCGGAGTCATCGTTTTTGGTGACAAAAATAGAAATCTACAATTTTTGTGAAAATGGTTTTAAAATGTTTTTTAGGCCTGTCCAGAATGTCGCTAGTTCGGCATGACCGGGGTCACTGTTTTTGTGTCACGAAAATGAAGAAAAAAAATCAGCAATTTTTGGTGAAAATGGTTTTTTAAAAAATTTTAGGCCTGTCCAGAATGTCGCTTTTTCGGCATGATCGGAGTCATCGTTTTTAGGGACAAAATAGAAATCTGCAATTTTTGTGAAAATGGTTTTAAAATGTTTTTTAGGCTTGTCCAGAATGTCGATAGTTCGGCATGACCGGGGTCACTGTTTTTGTGTCACGAAAATGAAAAAAAAATATCTGCAATTTTTTGTGAAAATGGTTCAAATTTGTTTTTTTAGGCCTGTCCAGAATGTCGCTAGTTCGGCATGACCGGGGTCACTGTTTTTGTGTCACGAAAATGAAAAAAAATATCTGCAATTTTTTGTGAAAATGGATTTAAAATGTTTTTTTTAGGCCTGTCCAGAATGTCGATAGTTCAGTATGACGAGGGTCACTGTTTTTGTGTCAAAAAATGAAGAAAAAAAAATCAGCCATTTTTGGTGAAAATGGTTTTTAAATTTTTTTAGGCCTGTCCAGAATGTCGCTTTTCGGCATGATCGGAGTCATCGTTTTTAGGGACAAAATAGAAATCTGCAATTTTTTGTGAAAATGGTTTTAAAATGTTTTTTAGGCTTGTCCAGAATGTCGATAGTTCGGCATGACCGGGGTCACTGTTTTTGTGTCACGAAAATGAAAAAAAAATATCAGCAATTTTTTGTGAAAATGGTTCAAAAAAATTTTTTTAGGCCTGTCCAGAATGTCGATAGTTCAGTATGACGAGGGTCACTGTTTTTGTGTCAAAAATGAAAAAAAAATATCTGCAAATTTTGGTGAAAATGGTTCAAATTTGTTTTTTTAGGCCTGTCCAGAATGTCGCTAGTTCGGCATGACCGGGGTCACTGTTTTTGTGTCACGAAAATGAAAAAAAAATATCTGCAATTTTTTGTGAAAATGGATTTAAAATGTTTTTTTTTTAGGCCTGTCCAGAATGTCGATAGTTCAGTATGACGAGGGTCACTGTTTTTGTGTCAAAAATGAAGAAAAAAAATCAGCCATTTTTGGTGAAAATGGTTTTAAATTTTTTTTAGGCCTGTCCAGAATGTCGCTTTTCGGCATGATCGGAGTCATCGTTTTTAGGGACAAAATAGAAATCTGCAATTTTTGTGAAAATGGTTTTAAAATGTTTTTTAGGCTTGTCCAGAATGTCGATAGTTCGGCATGACCGGGGTCACTGTTTTTGTGTCACGAAAATGAAAAAAATATCTGCAATTTTTTGTGAAAATGGTTCAAAAAATTTTTTTAGGCCTGTCCAGAATGTCGATAGTTCAGTATGACGAGGGTCACTGTTTTTGTGTCAAAAATGAAAAAAAATATCTGCAAATTTTGGTGAAAATGGTTCAAATTTGTTTTTTTAGGCCTGTCCAGAATGTCGCTAGTTCGGCATGACCGGGGTCACTGTTTTTGTGTCACGAAAATGAAAAAAAAATATCTGCAATTTTTTGTGAAAATGGTTCAAATTTGTTTTTTTAGGCCTGTCCAGAATGTCGCTAGTTCGGCATGACCGGGGTCACTGTTTTTGTGTCACGAAAATGAGAAAAAAATATCTGCAATTTTTTGTGAAAATGGTTCAAAATTTTTTTTTTTGGCCTGTACAGAATGTTGCTTTTTCGGCATGATCGGAGTCATCATTTTTAGGGACAAAATAGAAATCTGCAATTTTTTGTGAAAATGGTTTTAAAATGTTTTTTTTTAGGCCTGTCCAGAATGTCGATAGTTCAGTATGACCGGGGTCACTGTTTTTGTCTCAAAAAATGAAGAAAAAAAAATCAGCCATTTTTGGTGAAACTGGTTTTTAAATTTTTTTTTAGGCCTGTCCAGAATGTCGCTTTTTCGGCATGATCGGAGTCATCGTTTTTAGGGACAAAATAGAAATCTGCAATTTTTTATGAAAATGGTTTTAAAATGTTTTTTAGGCCTGTCCAGAATGTCGCTTTTTCGGCATGATCGGAGTCATCGTTTTTAGGGACAAAATAGAAATCTGCAATTTTTTGTGAAAATGGTTTTAAAATGTTTTTTAGGCCTGTCCAGAATGTCGATAGTTCGGCATGACCGGGGTAACTGTTTTTGTGTCAAAAAATTTAAAAAAGAATTCTGAGCTTTTTTTCTGAAAATGGTTCTAAAATGCTTTTTTTTTTGGCCTGTCCAAAATGTCGCTAGTTCGGCATGATCGGAGTCATCGTTTTTGGTGACAAAATAGAAATCTACAATTTTTGTGAAAATGGTTTTAAAATGTTTTTTTAGGCCTGTCCAGAATGTCGCTAGTTCGGCATGACCGGGGTCACTGTTTTTGTGTCACGAAAATGAAGAAAAAAATCAGCAATTTTGGTGAAAATGGTTTTTTTTTAAATTTAGGCCTGTCCAGAATGTCGCTTTTTCGGCATGATCGGAGTCATCGTTTTTAGGGACAAAATAGAAATCTGCAATTTTTGTGAAAATGGTTTTAAAATGTTTTTTAGGCTTGTCCAGAATGTCGATAGTTCGGCATGACCGGGGTCACTGTTTTTGTGTCAAAAAATGAAGAAAAAAAATCAGCCATTTTTGGTGAAACTGGTTTTTAAATTTTTTTTAGGCCTGTCCAGAATGTCGCTTTTTCGGCATGATCGGAGTCATCGTTTTTAGGGACAAAATAGAAATCTGCAATTTTTTATGAAAATGGTTTTAAAATGTTTTTTAGGCCTGTCCAGAATGTCGCTTTTTCGGCATGATTGGAGTCATCGTTTTTAGGGACAAAATAGAAATCTGCAATTTTTTGTGAAAATGGTTTTAAAATGTTTTTTAGGCCTGTCCAGAATGTCGATAGTTCGGCATGACCGAGGTAACTGTTTTTGTGTCAAAAAATTTAAAAAGAATTCTGAGCTTTTTTCTGAAAATGGTTCTAAAATGCTTTTTTTTTGGCCTGTCCAAAATGTCGCTAGTTCGGCATGATCGGAGTCATCGTTTTTGGTGACAAAAATAGAAATCTACAATTTTTTGTGAAAATGGTTTTAAAATGTTTTTTTAGGCCTGTCCAGAATGTCGCTAGTTCGGCATGACCGGGGTCACTGTTTTTGTGTCACGAAAATGAAGAAAAAAAAATCAGCAATTTTTGGTGAAAATGGTTTTTAAAAAATTTTTTAGGCCTGTCCAGAATGTCGCTTTTTCGGCATGATCGGAGTCATCGTTTTTAGGGACAAAATAGAAATCTGCAATTTTTGTGAAAATGGTTTTAAAATGTTTTTAGGCTTGTCCAGAATGTCGATAGTTCGGCATGACCGGGGTCACTGTTTTTGTGTCACGAAAATGAAAAAAAATATCTGCAATTTTTTGTGAAAATGGTTCAAATTTGTTTTTTAGGCCTGTCCAGAATGTCGCTAGTTCGGCATGACCGGGGTCACTGTTTTTGTGTCACGAAAATGAAAAAAATATCTGCAATTTTTTGTGAAAATGGATTTAAAATGGTTTTTTTAGGCCTGTCCAGAATGTCGATAGTTCAGTATGACGAGGGTCACTGTTTTTGTGTCAAAAAATGAAGAAAAAAAAATCAGCCATTTTTGGTGAAAATGGTTTTTAAATTTTTTTAGGCCTGTCCAGAATGTCGCTTTTCGGCATGATCGGAGTCATCGTTTTTAGGGACAAAATAGAAATCTGCAATTTTTTGTGAAAATGGTTTTAAAATGTTTTTTAGGCTTGTCCAGAATGTCGATAGTTCGGCATGACCGGGGTCACTGTTTTTGTGTCACGAAAATGAAAAAAATATCTGCAATTTTTTGTGAAAATGGTTCAAAAATTTTTTTAGGCCTGTCCAGAATGTCGATAGTTCAGTATGACGAGGGTCACTGTTTTTGTGTCAAAAATGAAAAAAAATATCTGCAATTTTTGGTGAAAATGGTTCAAATTTGTTTTTTTAGGCCTGTCCAGAATGTCGCTAGTTCGGCATGACCGGGGTCACTGTTTTTGTGTCACGAAAATGAAAAAAAAATATCTGCAATTTTTTGTGAAAATGGTTCAAATTTGTTTTTTTAGGCCTGTCCAGAATGTCGCTAGTTCGGCATGACCGGGGTCACTGTTTTTGTGTCACGAAAATGAGAAAAAAATATCTGCAATTTTTTGTGAAAATGGTTCAAAATTTTTTTTTTTGGCCTGTACAGAATGTTGCTTTTTCGGCATGATCGGAGTCATCATTTTTAGGGACAAAATAGAAATCTGCAATTTTTTGTGAAAATGGTTTTAAAATGTTTTTTTTTAGGCCTGTCCAGAATGTCGATAGTTCAGTATGACCGGGGTCACTGTTTTTGTCTCAAAAAATGAAGAAAAAAAAATCAGCCATTTTTGGTGAAACTGGTTTTTAAATTTTTTTTTAGGCCTGTCCAGAATGTCGCTTTTTCGGCATGATCGGAGTCATCGTTTTTAGGGACAAAATAGAAATCTGCAATTTTTTATGAAAATGGTTTTAAAATGTTTTTTAGGCCTGTCCAGAATGTCGCTTTTTCGGCATGATCGAGTCATCGTTTTTAGGGACAAAATAGAAATCTGCAATTTTTGTGAAAATGGTTTTAAAATGTTTTTTAGGCCTGTCCAGAATGTCGATAGTTCGGCATGACCGGGGTAACTGTTTTTGTGTCAAAAAATTTAAAAAAGAATTCTGAGCTTTTTTTCTGAAAATGGTTCTAAAATGCTTTTTTTTTGGCCTGTCCAAAATGTCGCTAGTTCGGCATGATCGGAGAAATCGTTTTTGGTGACAAAAATAGAAATCTACAATTTTTTGTGAAAATGGTTTTAAAATGTTTTTTAGGCCTGTCCAGAATGTCGCTAGTTCGGCATGACCGGGGTCACTGTTTTTGTGTCACGAAAATGAAGAAAAAAAAATCAGCAATTTTTGGTGAAAATGGTTTTTTTTTTTAAATTTAGGCCTGTCCAGAATGTCGCTTTTTCGGCATGATCGGAGTCATCGTTTTTAGGGACAAAATAGAAATCTGCAATTTTTTGTGAAAATGGTTTTAAAATGTTTTTTAGGCTTGTCCAGAATGTCGATAGTTCGGCATGACCGGGGTCACTGTTTTTGTGTCACGAAAATGAAAAAAAAATATCTGCAATTTTTTGTGAAAATGGTTAAAAAAAAAAAATTTTGGCCTGTCCAGAATGTTGCTTTTTCGGCATGATCGGAGTCATCGTTTTTAGGGACAAAATAGAAATCTGCAATTTTTTGTGAAAATGGTTTTAAAATGTTTTTTTTAGGCCTGTCCAGAATGTCGATAGTTCAGTATGACGAGGGTCACTGTTTTTGTGACAAAAAATGAAGAAAAAAAAATCAGCCATTTTTGGTGAAAATGGTTTTTAAATTTTTTTTTAGGCCTGTCCAGAATGTTGCTTTTTCGGCATGATCGGAGTCATCGTTTTTAGGGACAAAATAGAAATCTGCAATTTTTTGTGAAAATGGTTTTAAAATGGTTTTTTAGGCCTGTCCAGAATGTCGATAGTTCAGTATGACCGGGGTCACTGTTTTTGTGTCAAAAATGAAGAAAAAAAATCAGCCATTTTTGGTGAAAATGGTTTTTACATTTTTTTAGGTCTGTCCAGAATGTCGCTTTTTCGGCATGATCGGAGTCATCGTTTTTAGGGACAAAATAGAAATCTGCAATTTTTGTGAAAATGGTTTTAAAATGTTTTTTTAGGCCTGTCCAGAATGTCGATAGTTCAGTATGACGAGGGTCACTGTTTTTGTGTCAAAAATGAAGAAAAAAAATCAGCCATTTTTGGTGAAAATGGTTTTTAAATTTTTTTAGGCCTGTCCAGAATGTCGATAGTTCGGCATGACCGGGGTAACTGTTTTTGTGTCAAAAAATAAAAAAAAGAATTCTGAGCTTTTTTTCTGAAAATGGTTCTAAAATGCTTTTTTTTGGCCAGTCCAAAATGTCGCTAGTTCGGCATGATCGGAGTCAACGTTTTTGGTGACAAAAATAGAAATCTACAATTTTTGGTGAAAATGGTTTTAAAATGTTTTTTTTAGGCCTGTCCAGAATGTCGCTAGTTCGGCATGACCGGGGTCACTGTTTTTGTTTCACGAAAATGAAGAAAGAAAAATCAGCAATTTTTGGTGAAAATGGTTTTAAAAAAATTTTTTGGGCCTGTCCAGAATGTCGCTTTTTCGGCATGATCGGAGTCATCGTTTTTAGGGACAAAATAGAAATCTGCAATTTTTTGTGAAAATGGTTTTAAAATGTTTTTTTTAGGCCTGTCCAGAATGTCGATAGTTCGGCATGACCGGGGTCACTGTTTTTGTGTCACGAAAATGAAAAAAAATATCTGCAATTTTTTGTGAAAATGGTTCAAAATGTTTTTTTAGGCCTGTCCAGAATGTCGCTTTTTCGGCATGATCGGAGTCATCGTTTTTAGGGACAAAATAGAAATCTGCAATTTTTTGTGAAAATGGTTTTAAAATGTTTTTTTAGGCCTGTCCAGAATGTCGATAGTTCAGTATGACCGGGGTCACTGTTTTTGTGTCAAAAATGAAGAAAAAAAATCAGCCATTTTTGGTGAAACTGGTTTTACATTTTTTTAGGCCTGTCCAGAATGTCGCTTTTTCGGCATGATCGGAGTCATCGTTTTTAGGGACAAAATAGAAATCTGCAATTTTTTGTGAAAATGGTTTTAAAATGTTTTTTAGGCCTGTCCAGAATGTCGCTTTTTCGGCATGATCGGAGTCATCGTTTTTAGGGACAAAATAGAAATCTGCAATTTTTTGTGAAAATGGTTTTAAAATGTTTTTTAGGCCTGTCCAGAATGTCGATAGTTCGGCATGACCGGGGTAACTGTTTTTGTGTCAAAAAATTTTAAAAAGAATTCTGAGCTTTTTTTCTGAAAATGGTTCTAAAATGCTTTTTTTTTTGGCCTGTCCAAAATGTCGCTAGTTCGGCATGATCGGAGTCATCGTTTTTGGTGACAAAAATAGAAATCTACAATTTTTTGTGAAAATGGTTTTAAAATGTTTTTTTAGGCCTGTCCAGAATGTCGCTAGTTCGGCATGACCGGGGTCACTGTTTTTGTGTCACGAAAATGAAGAAAAAAAAATCAGCAATTTTTGGTGAAAATTGTTTTTTTTTTTTAAATTTAGGCCTGTCCAGAATGTCGCTTTTTCGGCATGATCGGAGTCATCGTTTTTAGGGACAAAATAGAAATCTGCAATTTTTGTGAAAATGGTTTTAAAATGTTTTTTTAGGCCTGTCCAGAATGTCGATAGTTCAGTATGACCGGGGTCACTGTTTTTGTGTCAAAAAATGAAGAAAAAAAATCAGCCATTTTTGGTGAAACTGGTTTTTACATTTTTTTTAGGCCTGTCCAGAATGTCGCTTTTTCGGCATGATCGGAGTCATCGTTTTTAGGGACAAAATAGAAATCTGCAATTTTTGTGAAAATGGTTTTAAAATGTTTTTTAGGCCTGTCCAGAATGTCGCTTTTTCGGCATGATCGGAGTCATCGTTTTTAGGGACAAAATAGAAATCTGCAATTTTTTGTGAAAATGGTTTTAAAATGTTTTTTAGGCCTGTCCAGAATGTCGATAGTTCGGCATGACCGGGGTAACTGTTTTTGTGTCAAAAAATTTTAAAAAGAATTCTGAGCTTTTTTCTGAAAATGGTTCTAAAATGCTTTTTTTTTGGCCTGTCCAAAATGTCGCTAGTTCGGCATGATCGGAGTCATCGTTTTTGGTGACAAAAATAGAAATCTACAATTTTTGTGAAAATGGTTTTAAAATGTTTTTTAGGCCTGTCCAGAATGTCGCTAGTTCGGCATGACCGGGGTCACTGTTTTTGTGTCACGAAAATGAAGAAAAAAAAATCAGCAATTTTTGGTGAAAATTGTTTTTTTTTTAAAATTTAGGCCTGTCCAGAATGTCGCTTTTTCGGCATGATCGGAGTCATCGTTTTTAGGGACAAAATAGAAATCTGCAATTTTTTGTGAAAATGGTTTTAAAATGTTTTTAGGCCTGTCAAGAATGTCGATAGTTCGGCATGACCGGGGTCACTGTTTTTGTGTCAAAAATGAAGAAAAAAAATCTGCCATTTTTGGTGAAACTGGTTTTTAAATTTTTTTTTAGGCCTGTCCAGAATGTCGCTTTTTCGGCATGATCGGAGTCATCGTTTTTAGGGACAAAATAGAAATCTGCAATTTTTATGAAAATGGTTTTAAAATGTTTTTTAGGCCTGTCCAGAATGTCGCTTTTTCGGCATGATCGGAGTCATCGTTTTTAGGGACAAAATAGAAATCTGCAATTTTTTGTGAAAATGGTTTTAAAATGTTTTTAGGCCTGTCCAGAATGTCGATAGTTCGGCATGACCGGGGTAACTGTTTTTGTGTCAAAAAATTTAAAAAGAATTCTGAGCTTTTTTCTGAAAATGGTTCTAAAATGCTTTTTTTTTGGCCTGTCCAAAATGTCGCTAGTTCGGCATGATCGGAGTCATCGTTTTTGGTGACAAAAATAGAAATCTACAATTTTTTGTGAAAATGGTTTTAAAATGTTTTTTAGGCCTGTCCAGAATGTCGCTAGTTCGGCATGACCGGGGTCACTGTTTTTGTGTCACGAAAATGAAGAAAAAAAAATCAGCAATTTTTGGTGAAAATGGTTTTTAAAAAAATTTAGGCCTGTCCAGAATGTCGCTTTTTCGGCATGATCGGAGTCATCGTTTTTAGGGACAAAATAGAAATCTGCAATTTTTTGTGAAAATGGTTTTAAAATGTTTTTTAGGCTTGTCCAGAATGTCGATAGTTCGGCATGACCGGGGTCACTGTTTTTGTGTCACGAAAATGAAAAAAAATATCAGCAATTTTTTGTGAAAATGGTTCAAAATTTTTTTTTAGGCCTGTCCAGAATGTCGCTTTTTCGGCATGATCGGAGTCATCGTTTTTAGGGACAAAATAGAAATCTGCAATTTTTTGTGAAAATGGTTTTAAAATGTTTTTTAGGCCTGTCCAGAATGTGGATAGTTCGGCATGACCGGGGTCACTGTTTTTGTGTCACGAAAATGAAAAAAAATATCTGCAATTTTTTGTGAAAATGGATTTTAAATGTTTTTTTAGGCCTGTCCAGAATGTCGATAGTTCAGTATGACGAGGGTCACTGTTTTTGTGTCAAAAAATGAAAAAAAAATATCTGCAATTTTTTGTGAAAATGGTTAAAAAAAAAAAAATTTGGCCGGTCCAGAATGTTGCTTTTTCGGCATGATCGGAGTCATCGTTTTTAGGGACAAAATAGAAATCTGCAATTTTTGTGAAAATGGTTTTAAAATGTTTTTTTAGGCCTGTCCAGAATGTCGATAGTTCAGTATGACCGGGGTCACTGTTTTTGTGTCAAAAAATGAAGAAAAAAATCAGCCATTTTTGGTGAAAATGGTTTTTAAAAAATTTTTAGGCCTGTCCAGAATGTCGCTTTTTCGGCATGATCGGAGTCATCGTTTTTAGGGACAAAATAGAAATCTGCAATTTTTGTGAAAATGGTTTTAAAATGTTTTTTAGGCCTGTCCAGAATGTCGATAGTTCGGCATGACCGGGGTCACTGTTTTTGTGTCACGAAAATGAAAAAAAATATCTGCAAT
Source organism: Salmo salar (assembly GCF_905237065.1). Taxonomy (NCBI): domain Eukaryota; kingdom Metazoa; phylum Chordata; class Actinopteri; order Salmoniformes; family Salmonidae; genus Salmo; species Salmo salar. The sequence continues at coordinate 68,393 of NW_025549823.1, read as the reverse complement.
TTTTGTGAAAATGGTTCAAAATGTTTTTTTAGGCCTGTCCAGAATGTCGCTTTTTCGGCATGATGGGAGTCATCGTTTTTAGGGACAAAATAGAAATCTGCAATTTTTTGTGAAAATGGTTTTAAAATGTTTTTTAGGCCTGTCAAGAATGTCGATAGTTCGGCATGACCGGGGTCACTGTTTTTGTGTCACGAAAATGAGAAAAAATATCTGCAATTTTTTGTGAAAATGGTTCAAAATTTTTTTTTGGCCTGTCCAGAATGTTGCTTTTTCGGCATGATCGGAGTCATCGTTTTTAGGGACAAAATAGAAATCTGCAATTTTTGTGAAAATGGTTTTAAAATGTTTTTTTAGGCCTGTCCAGAATGTCGATAGTTCAGTATGACCGGGGTCACTGTTTTTGTGTCAAAAAATGAAGAAAAAAAATCAGCCATTTTTGGTGAAACTGGTTTTAAATTTTTTTTAGGCCTGTCCAGAATGTCGCTTTTCGGCATGATCGGAGTCATCGTTTTTAGGGACAAAATAGAAATCTGCAATTTTTTATGAAAATGGTTTTAAAATGTTTTTTAGGCCTGTCCAGAATGTCGCTTTTCGGCATGATCGGAGTCATCGTTTTTAGGGACAAAATAGAAATCTGCAATTTTTTGTGAAAATGGTTTTAAAATGTTTTTTAGGCCTGTCCAGAATGTCGATAGTTCGGCATGACCGGGGTAACTGTTTTTGTGTCAAAAAATTTAAAAAGAATTCTGAGCTTTTTTCTGAAAATGGTTCTAAAATGCTTTTTTTTTTGGCCTGTCCAAAATGTCGCTAGTTCGGCATGATCGGAGTCATCGTTTTTGGTGACAAAAATAGAAATCTACAATTTTTTGTGAAAATGGTTTTAAAATGTTTTTTAGGCCTGTCCAGAATGTCGCTAGTTCGGCATGACCGGGGTCACTGTTTTTGTGTCACGAAAATGAAGAAAAAAAAATCAGCAATTTTTGGTGAAAATGGTTTTTAAAAAAAAAATTAGGCCTGTCCAGAATGTCGCTTTTTCGGCATGATCGGAGTCATCGTTTTTAGGGACAAAATAGAAATCTGCAATTTTTTGTGAAAATGGTTTTAAAATGTTTTTTAGGCTTGTCCAGAATGTCGATAGTTCGGCATGACCGCGGTCACTGTTTTTGTGTCACGAAAATGAAAAAAAATATCAGCAATTTTTTGTGAAAATGGTTCAAAATTTTTTTTTTAGGCCTGTCCAGAATGTCGCTTTTTCGGCATGATCGGAGTCATCGTTTTTAGGGACAAAATAGAAATCTGCAATTTTTTGTGAAAATGGTTTTAAAATGTTTTTTAGGCCTGTCCAGAATGTGGATAGTTCGGCATGACCGGGGTCACTGTTTTTGTGTCACGAAAATGAAAAAAAATATCTGCAATTTTTTGTGAAAATGGATTTAAAATGTTTTTTTAGGCCTGTCCAGAATGTCGATAGTTCAGTATGACGAGGGTCACTGTTTTTGTGTCAAAAATGAAAAAAAATATCTGCAATTTTGGTGAAAATGGTTCAAATTTGTTTTTTAGGCCTGTCCAGAATGTCGCTAGTTCGGCATGACCGGGGTCACTGTTTTTGTGTCACGAAAATGAGAAAAAATATCAGCAATTTTTTGTGAAAATGGTTAAAAAAAAAAAAATTTGGCCGGTCCAGAATGTTGCTTTTTCGGCATGATCGGAGTCATCGTTTTTAGGGACAAAATAGAAATCTGCAATTTTTTGTGAAAATGGTTTTAAAATGTTTTTTTTAGGCCTGTCCAGAATGTCGATAGTTCAGTATGACCGGGGTCACTGTTTTTGTGTCAAAAAATGAAGAAAAAAAATCAGCCATTTTTGGTGAAAATGGTTTTGAAAAAAATTTTAGGCCTGTCCAGAATGTCGCTTTTTCGGCATGATCGGAGTCATCGTTTTTAGGGACAAAATAGAAATCTGCAATTTTTGTGAAAATGGTTTTAAAATGTTTTTAGGCCTGTCCAGAATGTCGATAGTTCGGCTTGACCGGGGTCACTGTTTTTGTGTCACGAAAATGAAAAAAAATATCTGCAATTTTTTGTGAAAATGGTTCAAATTTGTTTTTTAGGCCTGTCCAGAATGTCGCTAGTTCGGCATGACCGGGGTCACTGTTTTTGTGTCACGAAAATGAGAAAAAAATATCTGCAATTTTTTGTGAAAATGGTTCAAAATTTTTTTTTGGCCTGTCCAGAATGTTGCTTTTTCGGCATGATCGGAGTCATCGTTTTAGGGACAAAATAGAAATCTGCAATTTTTGTGAAAATGGTTTTAAAATGTTTTTTTTTAGGCCTGTCCAGAATGTCGATAGTTCAGTATGACCGGGGTCACTGTTTTTGTGTCAAAAAATGAAGAAAAAAAAATCAGCCATTTTTGGTGAAACTGGTTTTTAAATTTTTTTTTAGGCATGTCCAGAATGTCGCTTTTTCGGCATGATCGGAGTCATCGTTTTTAGGGACAAAATAGAAATCTGCAATTTTTTATGAAAATGGTTTTAAAATGTTTTTTAGGCCTGTCCAGAATGTCGCTTTTTCGGCATGATCGGAGTCATCGTTTTTAGGGACAAAATAGAAATCTGCAATTTTTGGTGAAAATGGTTTTAAAATGTTTTTTAGGCCTGTCCAGAATGTCGATAGTTCGGCATGACCGGGGTAACTGTTTTTGTGTCAAAAAATTTAAAAAAGAATTCTGAGCTTTTTTTCTGAAAATGGTTCTAAAATGCTTTTTTTTTTGGCCTGTCCAAAATGTCGCTAGTTCGGCATGATCGGAGTCATCGTTTTTGGTGACAAAAATAGAAATCTACAATTTTTTGTGAAAATGGTTTTAAAATGTTTTTTAGGCCTGTCCAGAATGTCGCTAGTTCGGCATGACCGGGGTCACTGTTTTTGTGTCACGAAAATGAAGAAAAAAAATCAGCAATTTTTGGTGAAAATGGTTTTTAAAAAAAAATTTAGGCCTGTCCAGAATGTCGCTTTTTCGGCATGATCGGAGTCATCGTTTTTAGGGACAAAATAGAAATCTGCAATTTTTTGTGAAAATGGTTTTAAAATGTTTTTTAGGCTTGTCCAGAATGTCGATAGTTCGGCATGACCGGGGTCACTGTTTTTGTGTCACGAAAATGAAAAAAAAATATCTGCAATTTTTGGTGAAAATGGTTCAAATTTGTTTTTTTAGGCCTGTCCAGAATGTCGCTAGTTCGGCATGACCGGGGTCACTGTTTTTGTGTCACGAAAATGAGAAAAAAATATCTGCAATTTTTTGTGAAAATGGTTAAAAAAAAAAAAATTTGGCCGGTCCAGAATGTTGCTTTTTCGGCATGATCGGAGTCATCGTTTTTAGGGACAAAATAGAAATCTGCAATTTTTTGTGAAAATGGTTTTAAAATGTTTTTTAGGCCTGTCCAGAATGTCGATAGTTCGGCATGACCGGGGTCACTGTTTTTGTGTCACGAAAATGAAAAAAAAATATCTGCAATTTTTTGTGAAAATGGTTCAAATTTGTTTTTTTAGGCCTGTCCAGAATGTTTTAAAATGTTTTTTTAGGCCTGTCCAGAATGTCGCTAGTTCGGCATGACCGGGGTCACTGTTTTTGTGTCACGAAAATGAAGAAAAAAAATTCAGCAATTTTTGGTGAAAATGGTTTTTAAAAAAAAATTTAGGCCTGTCCAGAATGTCGCTTTTTCGGCATGATCGGAGTCATCGTTTTTAGGGACAAAATAGAAATCTGCAATTTTTTGTGAAAATGGTTTTAAAATGTTTTTTAGGCCTGTCCAGAATGTCGATAGTTCAGTATGACCGGGGTCACTGTTTTTGTGTCAAAAAATGAAGAAAAAAAAATCTGCCATTTCTGGTGAAAATGGTTTTTAAAAATTTTTTTAGGCCTGTCCAGAATGTCGCTTTTTCGGCATGATCGGAGTCATCGTTTTTAGGGACAAAATAGAAATCTGCAATTTTTTGTGAAAATGGTTTTTAAATGTTTTTTTAGGCCTGTCCAGAATGTCGATAGTTCGGCATGACCGGGGTAACTGTTTTTGTGTCAAAAAATTTAAAAAAAGAATTCTGAGCTTTTTTTCTGAAAATGGTTCTAAAATGCTTTTTTTTTTGGCCTGTCCAAAATGTCGCTAGTTCGGCATGATCGGAGTCAACGTTTTTGGTGACAAAAATAGAAATCTACAATTTTTTGTGAAAATGGTTTTAAAATGTTTTTTTTTAGGCCTGTCCAGAATGTCGCTAGTTCGGCATGACCGGGGTCACTGTTTTTGTGTCATGAAAATGAAAAAAAAATATCTGCAATTTTTTGTGAAAATGGATTTAAAATGGTTTTTTTAGGCCTGTCCAGAATGTCGATAGTTCAGTATGACGAGGGTCACTGTTTTTGTGTCAAAAATGAAGAAAAAAATCAGCCATTTTTGGTGAAAATGGTTTTTAATTTTTTTTTTAGGCCTGTCCAGAATGTCGCTTTTTCGGCATGATCGGAGTCATCGTTTTTAGGGACAAAATAGAAATCTGCAATTTTTTGTGAAAATGGTTTTAAAATGTTTTTTAGGCTTGTCCAGAATGTCGATAGTTCGGCATGACCGGGGTCACTGTTTTTGTGTCACGAAAATGAAAAAAATATCTGCAATTTTTTGTGAAAATGGTTCAAAAAATTTTTTTAGGCCTGTCCAGAATGTCGCTTTTTCGGCATGATCGGAGTCATCTTTTTAGGGACAAAATAGAAATCTGCAATTTTTGTGAAAATGGTTTTAAAATGTTTTTTAGGCCTGTCCAGAATGTCGATAGTTCGGCATGACCGGGGTCACTGTTTTTGTGTCACGAAAATGAAAAAAATATCTGCAATTCTTTGTGAAAATGGATTTAAAATGTTTTTTTAGGCCTGTCCAGAATGTCGATAGTTCAGTATGACCGGGGTCACTGTTTTTGTGTCAAAAAATGAAGAAAAAAATCAGCCATTTTTGGTGAAAATGGTTTTTAAATGTTTTTTTAGGCCTGTCCAGAATGTCGATAGTTCGGCATGACCGGGGTAACTGTTTTTGTGTCAAAAAATTAAAAAAAGAATTCTGAGCTTTTTTTCTGAAAATGGTTCTAAAATGCTTTTTTTTTGGCCTGTCCAAAATGTCGCTAGTTCGGCATGATCGGAGTCAACGTTTTTGGTGACAAAAATAGAAATCTACAATTTTTGTGAAAATGGTTTTAAAATGTTTTTTTAGGCCTGTCCAGAATGTCGCTAGTTCGGCATGACCGGGGTCACTGTTTTTGTGTCACGAAAATGAAGAAAAAAAAATCAGCAATTTTTGGTGAAAATGGTTTTAAAAAATGTTTTTAGGCCTGTCCAGAATGTCGCTTTTTCGGCATGATCGGAGTCATCGTTTTTAGGGACAAAATAGAAATCTGCAATTTTTTGTGAAAATGGTTTTAAAATGTTTTTTAGGCCTGTCCAGAATGTCGATAGTTCGGCATGACCGGGGTCACTGTTTTTGTGTCACGAAAATGAAAAAAAAATATCTGCAATTCTTTGTGAAAATGGATTTAAAATGTTTTTTTTAGGCCTGTCCAGAATGTCGATAGTTCAGTATGACCGGGGTCACTGTTTTTGTGTCAAAAAATGAAGAAAAAAAAATCAGCCATTTTTGGTGAAAATGTTTTTTAAATTTTTTTTTAGGTCTGTCCAGAATGTCGCTTTTTCGGCATGATCGGAGTCATCGTTTTTAGGGACAAAATAGAAATCTGCAATTTTTTGTGAAAATGGTTTTAAAATGTTTTTTTTAGGCCTGTCCAGAATGTCGATAGTTCGGCATGACCGGGTTCACTGTTTTTGTGTCACGAAAATGAAAAAAAAATATCTGCAATTTTTTGTGAAAATGGTTCAAAATGTTTTTTTTAGGCCTGTCCAGAATGTCGCTTTTTCGGCATGATCGGAGTCATCGTTTTTAGGGACAAAATAGAAATCTGCAATTTTTTGTGAAAATGGTTTTAAAATGTTTTTTAGGCCTGTCAAGAATGTCGATAGTTCGGCATGACCGGGGTCACTGTTTTTGTGTCACGAAAATGAGAAAAAAAAATCAGCCATTTTTTGTGAAAATGGTTCAAAAATTTTTTTTTTGGCCTGTCCAGAATGTTGCTTTTTCGGCATGATCGGAGTCATCGTTTTTAGGGACAAAATAGAAATCTGCAATTTTTTGTGAAAATGGTTTTAAAATGTTTTTTAGGTATGTCCAGAATGTCGATAGTTCGGCATGACCGGGGTCACTGTTTTTGTGTCACGAAAATGAAAAAAAAATATCTGCAATTCTTTGTGAAAATGGATTTAAAATGTTTTTTTAGGCCTGTCCAGAATGTCGATAGTTCAGTATGACCGGGGTCACTGTTTTTGTGTCAAAAATGAAGAAAAAAAATCAGCCATTTTTGGTGAAAATGGTTTTAATTTTTTTTAGGTCTGTCCAGAATGTCGCTTTTTCGGCATGATCGGAGTCATCGTTTTTAGGAACAAAATAGAAATCTGCAATTTTTTGTGAAAATGGTTTTAAAATGTTTTTTTAGGCCTGTCCAGAATGTCGATAGTTCGGCATGACCGGGGTAACTGTTTTTGTGTCAAAAAATTAAAAAAAGAATTCTGAGCTTTTTTTCTGAAAATGGTTCTAAAATGCTTTTTTTTTTGGCCTGTCCAAAATGTCGCTAGTTCGGCATGATCGGAGTCAACGTTTTTGGTGACAAAAATAGAAATCTACAATTTTTTGTGAAAATGGTTTTAAAATGTTTTTTTTAGGCCTGTCCAGAATGTCGCTAGTTCGGCATGACCGGGGTCACTGTTTTTGTGTCAAGAAAATGAAGAAAAAAAAATCAGCAATTTTTGGTGAAAATGGTTTTAAAAATTTTTTTTAGGCCTGTCCAGAATGTCGCTTTTTCGGCATGATCGGAGTCATCGTTTTTAGGGACAAAATAGAAATCTGCAATTTTTTGTGAAAATGGTTTTAAAATGTTTTTTTAGGCCTGTCCAGAATGTCGATAGTTCGGCATGACCGGGGTCACTGTTTTTGTGTCACGAAAATGAAAAAAAATATCTGCAATTTTTTGTGAAAATGGATTTAAAATGTTTTTTTTAGGCCTGTCCAGAATGTCGATAGTTCAGTATGACGAGGGTCACTGTTTTTGTGTCAAAAAATGAAGAAAAAAAAATCAGCAATTTTTGGTGAAAATGGTTTTAAAATTTTTTTTTAGGCCTGTCCAGAATGTCGCTTTTTCGGCATGATCGGAGTCATCGTTTTTAGGGACAAAATAGAAATCTGCAATTTTTTGTGAAAATGGTTTTAAAATGTTTTTTAGGCCTGTCCAGAATGTCGATAGTTCGGCATGACCGGGGTCACTGTTTTTGTGTCACGAAAATGAAAAAAAAATATCTGCAATTTTTTGTGAAAATGGTTCAAAATGTTTTTTTTAGGCCTGTCCAGAATGTCGCTTTTTCGGCATGATCGGAGTCATCGTTTTTAGGGACAAAATAGAAATCTGCAATTTTTTGTGAAAATGGTTTTAAAATGTTTTTTAGGCCTGTCAAGAATGTCGATAGTTCGGCATGACTGGGGTCACTGTTTTTGTGTCACGAAAATGAGAAAAAAATATCTGCAATTTTTTGTGAAAATGGTTCAAATTTTTTTTTTTGGCCTGTCCAGAATGTTGCTTTTTCGGCATGATCGGAGTCATCGTTTTTAGGGACAAAATAGAAATCTGCAATTTTTGTGAAAATGGTTTTAAAATGTTTTTTTAGGCCTGTCCAGAATGTCGATAGTTCAGTATGACGAGGGTCACTGTTTTTGTGTCAAAAATGAAGAAAAAAAATCAGCCATTTTTGGTGAAAATGGTTATTAAATTTTTTTAGGCCTGTCCAGAATGTCGCTTTTCGGCATGATCGGAGTCATCGTTTTTAGGGACAAAATAGAAATCTGCAATTTTTGTGAAAATGGTTTTAAAATGTTTTTTAGGTATGTCCAGAATGTCGATAGTTCGGCATGACCGGGGTCACTGTTTTTGTGTCACGAAAATGAAAAAAAATATCTGCAATTTTTTGTGAAAATGGATTTAAAATGTTTTTTTTAGGCCTGTCCAGAATGTCGATAGTTCAGTATGACGAGGGTCACTGTTTTTGTGTCAAAAATGAAGAAAAAAATCAGCCATTTTTGGTGAAAATGGTTTTTACATTTTTTTTTAGGCCTGTCCAGAATGTCGCTTTTTCGGCATGATCGGAGTCATCGTTTTTAGGGACAAAATAGAAATCTGCAATTTTTTGTGAAAATGGTTTTAAAATGTTTTTAGGCCTGTCCAGAATGTCGATAGTTCGGCATGACCGGGGTCACTGTTTTTGTGTCACGAAAATGAAAAAAAAATATCTGCAATTTTTTGTGAAAATGGTTAAAAAAAAAAAATTTGGCCTGTCCAGAATGTTGCTTTTTCGGCATGATCGGAGTCATCGTTTTTAGGGACAAAATAGAAATCTGCAATTTTTTGTGAAAATGGTTTTAAAATGTTTTTTTTAGGCCTGTCCAGAATGTCGATAGTTCAGTATGACCGGGGTCAATGTTTTTGTGTCAAAAAATGAAGAAAAAAAAATCAGCCATTTTTGGTGAAAATGGTTTAAAAAAAAATGTTTAGGCCTGTCCAGAATGTCGCTTTTTCGGCATGATCGGAGTCATCGTTTTTAGGGACAAAATAGAAATCTGCAATTTTTTGTGAAAATGGTTTTAAAATGTTTTTTTAGGCCTGTCCAGAATGTCGATAGTTCGGCATGACCGGGGTAACTGTTTTTGTGTCAAAAAATTAAAAAAAAGAATTCTGAGCTTTTTTTCTGAAAATGGTTCTAAAATGCTTTTTTTTTTGGCCTGTCCAAAATGTCGCTAGTTCGGCATGATCGGAGTCAACGTTTTTGGTGACAAAAATAGAAATCTACAATTTTTTGTGAAAATGGTTTTAAAATGTTTTTTTAGGCCTGTCCAGAATGTCGCTAGTTCGGCATGACCGGGGTCACTGTTTTTGTGTCACGAAAATGAAGAAAAAAAAATCAGCAATTTTTGGTGAAAATGGTTTTTAAAAAAAATTTTAATCCTGTCCAGAATGTCGCTTTTTCGGCATGATCGGAGTCATCGTTTTTAGGGACAAAATAGAAATCTGCAATTTTTTGTGAAAATGGTTTTAAAATGTTTTTTTTGGCCTGTCCAGATTGTCGATAGTTCGGCATGACCGGGGTCACTGTTTTTGTGTCACGAAAATGAAAAAAAAATATCTGCAATTTTTTGTGAAAATGGATTTAAAATGTTTTTTTTAGGCCTGTCCAGAATGTCGATAGTTCAGTATGACGAGGGTCACTGTTTTTGTGTCAAAAAATGAAGAAAAAAAAATCAGCCATTTTTGGTGAAAATGGTTTTTACTTTTTTTTTAGGCCTGTCCAGAATGTCGCTTTTTCGGCATGATCGGAGTCATCGTTTTTTGGGACAAAATAGAAATCTGCAATTTTTTGTGAAAATGGTTTTAAAATGGTTTTTTTAGGCCTGTCCAGAATGTCGATAGTTCGGCATGACCGGGGTCACTGTTTTTGTGTCACGAAAATGAAAAAAAAATATCTGCAATTCTTTGTGAAAATGGATTTAAAATGTTTTTTTTAGGCCTGTCCAGAATGTCGATAGTTCAGTATGACCGGGGTCACTGTTTTTGTGTCAAAAAATGAAGAAAAAAAAATCAGCCATTTTTGGTGAAAATGGTTTTTAAATGTTTTTTTTAGGCCTGTCCAGAATGTCGATAGTTCGGCATGACCGGGGTAACTGTTTTTGTGTCAAAAAATTAAAAAAGAATTCTGAGCTTTTTTCTGAAAATGGTTCTAAAATGCTTTTTTTTTGGCCTGTCCAAAATGTCGCTAGTTCGGCATGATCGGAGTCAACGTTTTTGGTGACAAAAATAGAAATCTACAATTTTTGTGAAAATGGTTTTAAAATGTTTTTTTAGGCCTGTCCAGAATGTCGCTAGTTCGGCATGACCGGGGTCACTGTTTTTGTGTCACGAAAATGAAGAAAAAAAAATCAGCAATTTTTGGTGAAAATGGTTTTAAAAAATGTTTTTAGGCCTGTCCAGAATGTCGCTTTTTCGGCATGATCGGAGTCATCGTTTTTAGGGACAAAATAGAAATCTGCAATTTTTTGTGAAAATGGTTTTAAAATGTTTTTTAGGCCTGTCCAGAATGTCGATAGTTCGGCATGACCGGGGTCACTGTTTTTGTGTCACGAAAATGAAAAAAAAATATCTGCAATTCTTTGTGAAAATGGATTTAAAATGTTTTTTTTAGGCCTGTCCAGAATGTCGATAGTTCAGTATGACCGGGGTCACTGTTTTTGTGTCAAAAAATGAAGAAAAAAAATCAGCCATTTTTGGTGAAAATGTTTTTAAAATTTTTTTAGGTCTGTCCAGAATGTCGCTTTTTCGGCATGATCGGAGTCATCGTTTTTAGGGACAAAATAGAAATCTGCAATTTTTTGTGAAAATGGTTCAAAATGTTTTTTTTAGGCCTGTCCAGAATGTCGCTTTTTCGGCATGATCGGAGTCATCGTTTTTAGGGACAAAATAGAAATCTGCAATTTTTTGTGAAAATGGTTTTAAAATGTTTTTTAGGCCTGTCAAGAATGTCGATAGTTCGGCATGACCGGGGTCACTGTTTTTGTGTCACGAAAATGAGAAAAAAAAATCAGCCATTTTTTGTGAAAATGGTTCAAAATTTTTTTTTGGCCTGTCCAGAATGTTGCTTTTTCGGCATGATCGGAGTCATCGTTTTTAGGGACAAAATAGAAATCTGCAATTTTTTGTGAAAATGGTTTTAAAATGTTTTTTAGGTATGTCCAGAATGTCGATAGTTCGGCATGACCGGGGTCACTGTTTTTGTGTCACGAAAATGAAAAAAAAATATCTGCAATTCTTTGTGAAAATGGATTTAAAATGTTTTTTTTAGGCCTGTCCAGAATGTCGATAGTTCAGTATGACCGGGGTCACTGTTTTTGTGTCAAAAAATGAAGAAAAAAAAATCAGCCATTTTTGGTGAAAATGGTTTTTAATTTTTTTTTTAGGTCTGTCCAGAATGTCGCTTTTTCGGCATGATCGGAGTCATCGTTTTTAGGGACAAAATAGAAATCTGCAATTTTTTGTGAAAATGGTTTTAAAATGTTTTTTTTAGGCCTGTCCAGAATGTCGATAGTTCGGCATGACCGGGGTAACTGTTTTTGTGTCAAAAAATTAAAAAAAGAATTCTGAGCTTTTTTCTGAAAATGGTTCTAAAATGCTTTTTTTTTTGGCCTGTCCAAAATGTCGCTAGTTCGGCATGATCGGAGTCAACGTTTTTGGTGACAAAAATAGAAATCTACAATTTTTTGTGAAAATGGTTTTAAAATGTTTTTTTAGGCCTGTCCAGAATGTCGATAGTTCGGCATGACCGGGGTCACTGTTTTTGTGTCAAGAAAATGAAGAAAAAAAATCAGCAATTTTTGGTGAAAATGGTTTTAAAATTTTTTTTAGGCCTGTCCAGAATGTCGCTTTTTCGGCATGATCGGAGTCATCGTTTTTAGGGACAAAATAGAAATCTGCAATTTTTTGTGAAAATGGTTTTAAAATGTTTTTTTAGGCCTGTCCAGAATGTCGATAGTTCGGCATGACCGGGGTCACTGTTTTTGTGTCACGAAAATGAAAAAAAATATCTGCAATTTTTGTGAAAATGGATTTAAAATGTTTTTTTAGGCCTGTCCAGAATGTCGATAGTTCAGTATGACGAGGGTCACTGTTTTTGTGTCAAAAAATGAAGAAAAAAAATCAGCCATTTTTGGTGAAAATGGTTTTTACATTTTTTTTAGGCCTGTCCAGAATGTCGCTTTTTCGGCATGATCGGAGTCATCGTTTTTAGGGACAAAATAGAAATCTGCAATTTTTGTGAAAATGGTTTTAAAATGTTTTTTAGGCCTGTCCAGAATGTCGATAGTTCGGCATGACCGGGGTCACTGTTTTTGTGTCACAAAAATGAAAAAAAATATCTGCAATTTTTTGTGAAAATGGTTCTAAATTTTTTTTTAGGCCTGTCCAGAATGTCGCTTTTTCGGCATGATCGGAGTCATCGTTTTTAGGGACAAAATAGAAATCTGCAATTTTTTGTGAAAATGGTTTTAAAATGTTTTTTTAGGCCTGTCCAGAATGTCGATAGTTCAGTATGACGAGGGTCACTGTTTTTGTGTCAAAAATGAAGAAAAAAAATCAGCCATTTTTGGTGAAAATGGTTTTTAAATTTTTTTAGGCCTGTCCAGAATGTCGCTTTTTCGGCATGATCGGAGTCATCGTTTTTAGGGACAAAATAGAAATCTGCAATTTTTTGTGAAAATGGTTTTAAAATGTTTTTTAGGCTTGTCCAGAATGTCGATAGTTCGGCATGACCGGGGTCACTGTTTTTGTGTCACGAAAATGAAAAAAAAATATCTGCAATTTTTTGTGAAAATGGTTCAAAATGTTTTTTTTAGGCCTGTCCAGAATGTCGCTTTTTCGGCATGATCGGAGTCATCGTTTTTAGGGACAAAATAGAAATCTGCAATTTTTTGTGAAAATGGTTTTAAAATGTTTTTTAGGCCTGTCAAGAATGTCGATAGTTCGGCATGACTGGGGTCACTGTTTTTGTGTCACGAAAATGAGAAAAAAATATCTGCAATTTTTTGTGAAAATGGTTCAAAATTTTTTTTTTTGGCCTGTCCAGAATGTTGCTTTTTCGGCATGATCGGAGTCATCGTTTTTAGGGACAAAATAGAAATCTGCAATTTTTTGTGAAAATGGTTTTAAAATGTTTTTTTTAGGCCTGTCCAGAATGTCGATAGTTCAGTATGACGAGGGTCACTGTTTTTGTGTCAAAAAATGAAGAAAAAAAAAATCTGCCATTTTTGGTGAAAATGGTTATTAAATTTTTTTTTAGGCCTGTCCAGAATGTCGCTTTTTCGGCATGATCGGAGTCATCGTTTTTAGGGACAAAATAGAAATCTGCAATTTTTTGTGAAAATGGTTTTAAAATGTTTTTTAGGTATGTCCAGAATGTCGATAGTTCGGCATGACCGGGGTCACTGTTTTTGTGTCACGAAAATGAAAAAAAAATATCTGCAATTTTTTGTGAAAATGGATTTAAAATGTTTTTTTTAGGCCTGTCCAGAATGTCGATAGTTCAGTATGACGAGGGTCACTGTTTTTGTGTCAAAAAATGAAGAAAAAAATCAGCCATTTTTGGTGAAAATGGTTTTTACATTTTTTTAGGCCTGTCCAGAATGTCGCTTTTCGGCATGATCGGAGTCATCGTTTTTAGGGACAAAATAGAAATCTGCAATTTTTTGTGAAAATGGTTTTAAAATGTTTTTTAGGCCTGTCCAGAATGTCGATAGTTCGGCATGACCGGGGTCACTGTTTTTGTGTCACGAAAATGAGAAAAAATATCTGCAATTTTTTGTGAAAATGGTTAAAAAAAAAAATTTGGCCTGTCCAGAATGTTGCTTTTTCGGCATGATCGGAGTCATCGTTTTTAGGGACAAAATAGAAATCTGCAATTTTTTGTGAAAATGGTTTTAAAATGTTTTTTTAGGCCTGTCCAGAATGTCGATAGTTCAGTATGACCGGGGTCAATGTTTTTGTGTCAAAAATGAAGAAAAAAAATCAGCCATTTTTGGTGAAAATGGTTTAAAAAAAATGTTTAGGCCTGTCCAGAATGTCGCTTTTTCGGCATGATCGGAGTCATCGTTTTTAGGGACAAAATAGAAATCTGCAATTTTTGTGAAAATGGTTTTAAAATGTTTTTTTTAGGCCTGTCCAGAATGTCGATAGTTCGGGTAACTGTTTTTGTGTCAAAAAATTAAAAAAGAATTCTGAGCTTTTTTTCTGAAAATGGTTCTAAAATGCTTTTTTTTTGGCCTGTCCAAAATGTCGCTAGTTCGGCATGATCGGAGTCAACGTTTTTGGTGACAAAATAGAAATCTACAATTTTTGTGAAAATGGTTTTAAAATGTTTTTTTTAGGCCTGTCCAGAATGTCGCTAGTTCGGCATGACCGGGGTCACTGTTTTTGTGTCACGAAAATGAAGAAAAAAAATCAGCAATTTTTGGTGAAAATGGTTTTTAAAAAAATTTTAGGCCTGTCCAGAATGTCGCTTTTTCGGCATGATCGGAGTCATCGTTTTTAGGGACAAAATAGAAATCTGCAATTTTTGTGAAAATGGTTTTAAAATGTTTTTTTGGCCTGTCCAGATTGTCGATAGTTCGGCATGACCGGGGTCACTGTTTTTGTGTCACGAAAATGAAAAAAAATATCTGCAATTTTTTGTGAAAATGGATTTAAAATGTTTTTTTAGGCCTGTCCAGAATGTCGATAGTTCAGTATGACGAGGGTCACTGTTTTTGTGTCAAAAAATGAAGAAAAAAAAATCAGCCATTTTTGGTGAAAATGGTTTTTACTTTTTTTTTAGGCCTGTCCAGAATGTCGCTTTTTCGGCATGATCGGAGTCATCGTTTTTTGGGACAAAATAGAAATCTGCAATTTTTTGTGAAAATGGTTTTAAAATGGTTTTTTTAGGCCTGTCCAGAATGTCGATAGTTCGGCATGACCGGGGTCACTGTTTTTGTGTCACGAAAATGAAAAAAAAACATCTGCAATTTTTTGTGAAAATGGATTTAAAATGTTTTTTTTAGGCCTGTCCAGAATGTCGATAGTTCAGTATGACGAGGGTCACTGTTTTTGTGTCAAAAAATGAAGAAAAAAAAATCAGCAATTTTTGGTGAAAATGGTTTTAAAAAATTTTTTTAGGCCTGTCCAGAATGTCGCTTTTTCGGCATGATCGGAGTCATCGTTTTTAGGGACAAAATAGAAATCTGCAATTTTTTGTGAAAATGGTTTTAAAATGTTTTTTAGGCCTGTCAAGAATGTCGATAGTTCGGCATGACTGGGGTCACTGTTTTTGTGTCACGAAAATGAGAAAAAAATATCTGCAATTTTTTGTGAAAATGGTTCAAAAAATTTTTTTGGCCTGTCCAGAATGTTGCTTTTTCGGCATGATCGGAGTCATCGTTTTTAGGGACAAAATAGAAATCTGCAATTTTTGTGAAAATGGTTTTAAAATGTTTTTTTAGGCCTGTCCAGAATGTCGATAGTTCAGTATGACGAGGGTCACTGTTTTTGTGTCAAAAATGAAGAAAAAAATCAGCCATTTTTGGTGAAAATGGTTATTAAATTTTTTTTTAGGCCTGTCCAGAATGTCGCTTTTTCGGCATGATCGGAGTCATCGTTTTTAGGGACAAAATAGAAATCTGCAATTTTTTGTGAAAATGGTTTTAAAATGTTTTTTAGGTATGTCCAGAATGTCGATAGTTCGGCATGACCGGGGTCACTGTTTTTGTGTCACGAAAATGAAAAAAAAATATCTGCAATTTTTTGTGAAAATGGATTTAAAATGTTTTTTTTAGGCCTGTCCAGAATGTCGATAGTTCAGTATGACGAGGGTCACTGTTTTTGTGTCAAAAAATGAAGAAAAAAAAATCAGCCATTTTTGGTGAAAATGGTTTTTACATTTTTTTTAGGCCTGTCCAGAATGTCGCTTTTTCGGCATGATCGGAGTCATCGTTTTTAGGGACAAAATAGAAATCTGCAATTTTTTGTGAAAATGGTTTTAAAATGTTTTTTAGGCCTGTCCAGAATGTCGATAGTTCGGCATGACCGGGGTCACTGTTTTTGTGTCACGAAAATGAGAAAAAAATATCTGCAATTTTTTGTGAAAATGGTTAAAAAAAATAATTTTGGCCTGTCCAGAATGTTGCTTTTTCGGCATGATCGGAGTCATCGTTTTTAGGGACAAAATAGAAATCTGCAATTTTTTGTGAAAATGGTTTTAAAATGTTTTTTTTAGGCCTGTCCAGAATGTCGATAGTTCAGTATGACCGGGGTCAATGTTTTTGTGTCAAAAAATGAAGAAAAAAAAATCAGCCATTTTTGGTGAAAATGGTTTAAAAAAAAATTTTTAGGCCTGTCCAGAATGTCGCTTTTTCGGCATGATCGGAGTCATCGTTTTTAGGGACAAAATAGAAATCTGCAATTTTTTGTGAAAATGGTTTTAAAATGTTTTTTTTAGGCCTGTCCAGAATGTCGATAGTTCGGCATGACCGGGGTAACTGTTTTTGTGTCAAAAAATTAAAAAAAGAATTCTGAGCTTTTTTTCTGAAAATGGTTCTAAAATGCTTTTTTTTTTGGCCTGTCCAAAATGTCGCTAGTTCGGCATGATCGGAGTCAACGTTTTTGGTGACAAAAATAGAAATCTACAATTTTTTGTGAAAATGGTTTTAAAATGTTTTTTTAGGCCTGTCCAGAATGTCGCTAGTTCGGCATGACCGGGGTCACTGTTTTTGTGTCACGAAAATGAAGAAAAAAAAATCAGCAATTTTTGGTGAAAATGGTTTTAAAAAATTTTTTAGGCCTGTCCAGAATGTCGCTTTTTCGGCATGATCGGAGTCATCGTTTTTAGGGACAAAATAGAAATCTGCAATTTTTTGTGAAAATGGTTTTAAAATGGTTTTTTAGGCCTGTCCAGAATGTCGATAGTTCGGCATGACCGGGGTCACTGTTTTTGTGTCAAAAATGAAGAAAAAAATCAGCCATTTTTGGTGAAAATGGTTTTTACTTTTTTTTAGGCCTGTCCAGAATGTCGCTTTTTCGGCATGATCGGAGTCATCGTTTTTAGGGACAAAATAGAAATCTGCAATTTTTTGTGAAAATGGTTTTAAAATGTTTTTTAGGCCTGTCCAGAATGTCGATAGTTCGGCATGACCGGGGTCACTGTTTTTGTGTCACGAAAATGAAAAAAAATATCTGCAATTTTTGTGAAAATGGTTCAAAAAATTTTTTAGGCCTGTCCAGAATGTCGCTTTTTCGGCATGATCGGAGTCATCGTTTTTAGGGACAAAATAGAAATCTGCAATTTTTTGTGAAAATGGTTTTAAAATGGTTTTTTAGGCCTGTCCAGAATGTCGATAGTTCGGCATGACCGGGGTCACTGTTTTTGTGTCACGAAAATGAAAAAAAATATCTGCAATTTTTTGTGAAAATGGATTTAAAATGTTTTTTAGGCCTGTCCAGAATGTCGATAGTTCAGTATGACGAGGGTCACTGTTTTTGTGTCAAAAAATGAAGAAAAAAAATCAGCCATTTTTGGTGAAAATGGTTTTTACTTTTTTTAGGCCTGTCCAGAATGTCGCTTTTTCGGCATGATCGGAGTCATCGTTTTTAGGGACAAAATAGAAATCTGCAATTTTTGTGAAAATGGTTTTAAAATGTTTTTTAGGCCTGTCCAGAATGTCGATAGTTCGGCATGACCGGGGTCACTGTTTTTGTGTCACGAAAATGAAAAAAAATATCTGCAATTTTTTGTGAAAATGGTTCAAAATTTTTTTTTTAGGCCTGTCCAGAATGTCGCTTTTCGGCATGATCGGAGTCATCGTTTTTAGGGACAAAATAGAAATCTGCAATTTTTGTGAAAATGGTTTTAAAATGGTTTTTTAGGCCTGTCCAGAATGTCGATAGTTCGGCATGACCGGGGTCACTGTTTTTGTGTCACGAAAATGAAAAAAAATATCTGCAATTTTTTGTGAAAATGGATTTAAAATGTTTTTTTAGGCCTGTCCAGAATGTCGATAGTTCAGTATGACGAGGGTCACTGTTTTTGTGTCAAAAATGAAGAAAAAAAATCTGCCATTTTTGGTGAAAATGGTTTTTACTTTTTTTTAGGCCTGTCCAGAATGTCGCTTTTTCGGCATGATCGGAGTCATCGTTTTTAGGGACAAAATAGAAATCTGCAATTTTTTGTGAAAATGGTTTTAAAATGTTTTTTAGGCCTGTCCAGAATGTCGATAGTTCGGCATGACCGGGGTCACTGTTTTTGTGTCACGAAAATGAAAAAAAAATATCTGCAATTTTTTGTGAAAATGGTTCAAAAAATTTTTTTAGGCCTGTCCAGAATGTCGCTTTTTCGGCATGATCGGAGTCATCGTTTTTAGGGACAAAATAGAAATCTGCAATTTTTTGTGAAAATGGTTTTAAAATGGTTTTTTAGGCCTGTCCAGAATGTCGATAGTTCGGCATGACCGGGGTCACTGTTTTTGTGTCACGAAAATGAAAAAAAAATATCTGCAATTTTTTGTGAAAATGGATTTAAAATGTTTTTTTTAGGCCTGTCCAGAATGTCGATAGTTCAGTATGACGAGGGTCACTGTTTTTGTGTCACGAAAATGAAAAAAAAATATCTGCAATTTTTTGTGAAAATGGTTCAAAATGTTTTTTTTAGGCCTGTCCAGAATGTCGCTTTTTCGGCATGATCGGAGTCATCGTTTTTAGGGACAAAATAGAAATCTGCAATTTTTTGTGAAAATGGTTTTAAAATGTTTTTTAGGCCTGTCCAGAATGTCGATAGTTCGGCATGACCGGGGTCACTGTTTTTGTGTCACAAAAATGAAAAAAAAATATCTGCAATTTTTTGTGAAAATGGTTCTAATTTTTTTTTTAGGCCTGTCCAGAATGTCGCTTCGGCATGGTCGGAGTCATCGTTTTTAGGGACAAAATAGAAATCTGCAATTTTTTGTGAAAATGGTTTTAAAATTTTTTTAGGCCTGTCCAGAATGTCGATAGTTCGGCATGACCGGGGTCACTGTTTTTGTGTCAAAAAATGAAAAAAGAATTCTGAGCTTTTTTTTAGAAAATGGTTCTAAAATGCTTTTTTTAGGCCTGTCCAAAATGTCGCTAGTTCGGCATGATCGGAGTCATCGTTTTTGGTGACAAAAATAGAAATCTACAATTTTTGTGAAAATGGTTTTAAAATGTTTTTTTAGGCCTGTCCAGAATGTCGCTAGTTCGGCATGACCGGGGTCACTGTTTTTGTGTCACGAAAATGAAGAAAAAAAAATCAGCAATTTTTGGTGAAAATGGTTTTAAAAAATTTTTTAGGCCTGTCCAGAATGTCGCTTTTTTTCGGCATGATCGGAGTCATCGCTTTTAGGGACAAAATAGAAATCTGCAATTTTTTGTGAAAATGGTTTTAAAATGTTTTTTTAGGCCTGTCCAGAATGTCGATAGTTCGGCATGACCGGGGTCACTGTTTTTGTGTCACGAAAATGAAAAAAATATCAGCAATTTTTTGTGAAAATGGATTTTAACATTTTTTTAGGCCTGTCCAGAATGTCGATAGTTCAGTATGACGAGGGTCACTGTTTTTGTGTCAAAAATGAAGAAAAAAATCTGCCATTTTTGGTGAAAATGGTTTTTAAATTTTTTTTTAGGCCTGTCCAGAATGTCGCTTTTTTCGGCATGATCGGAGTCATCGTTTTTAGGGACAAAATAGAAATCTGCAATTTTTTGTGAAAATGGTTTTAAAATGTTTTTTTAGGCCTGTCCAGAATGTCGCTAGTTCGGCATGACCAGGGTCACTGTTTTTGTGTCACGAAAATGAAAAAAAAATATCTGCAATTTTTTGTGAAAATGGTTTAAAAAAAAATGTTTATGCCTGTCCAGAATGTCGCTTTTTCGGCATGATCGGAGTCATCGTTTTTAGGGACAAAATAGAAATCTGCAATTTTTGTGAAAATGGTTTTAAAATGTTTTTTAGGCCTGTCCAGAATGTCGATAGTTCGGCATGACCGGGGTCACTGTTTTTGTGTCAAAAATGAAAAAAAAATTCTGAGCTTTTTTTTGAAAATGGTTCTAAAATGTGTTTTTTAGGCCTGTCCAAAATGTCGCTAGTTCGGCATGATCGGAGTCATCGTTTTTGGTGACAAAAATAGAAATCTACAATTTTTGTGAAAATGGTTTTAAAATGTTTTTTTAGGCCTGTCCAGAATGTCGATAGTTCAGTATGACGAGGGTCACTGTTTTTGTGTCAAAAATGAAGAAAAAAAAATCAGCCATTTTTGGTGAAAATGGTTATTAAAATTTTTTTTAGGCCTGTCCAGAATGTCGCTTTTTCGGCATGATCGGAGTCATCGTTTTTAGGGACAAAATAGAAATCTGCAATTTTTTGTGAAAATGGTTTTAAAATGTTTTTTTAGGCCTGTCCAGAATGTCGATAGTTCGGCATGACCGGGGTCACTGTTTTTGTGTCAAAAAATGAAAAAAAAATTCTGAGCTTTTTTTTTGAAAATGGTTCTAAAATGTGTTTTTTTAGGCCTGTCCAAAATGTCGCTAGTTCGGCATGATCGGAGTCATCGTTTTTGGTGACAAAAATAGAAATCTACAATTTTTTGTGAAAATGGTTTTAAAATGTTTTTTTTAGGCCTGTCCAGAATGTCGCTAGTTCGGCATGACCGGGGTCACTGTTTTTGTGTCACGAAAATGAAGAAAAAAAAAGTCATCAATTTTTGGTGAAAATGGTTTTAAAAAATTTTTTTCGGCCTGTCCAGAATGTCGCTTTTTTCGGCATGATCGGAGTCATCGTTTTTAGGGACAAAATAGAAATCTGCAATTTTTTGTGAAAATGGTTTTAAAATGTTTTTTTTAGGCCTGTCCAGAATGTCGCTAGTTCGGCATGACCAGGGTCACAGTTTTTGTGTCACGAAAATGAAAAAAAAATATCTGCAATTTTTTGTGAAAATGGTTTAAAAAAAAATGTTTAGGCCTGTCCAGAATGTCGCTTTTTCGGCATGATCGGAGTCATCGTTTTTAGGGACAAAATAGAAATCTGCAATTTTTTGTGAAAATGTTTTTAAAATGTTTTTTAGGCCTGTCCAAAATGTCGCTAGTTCGGCATGATCGGAGTCACTGTTTTTGTGTCACGAAAATGAAAAAAAATATCTGCAATTTTTTGTGAAAATGGTTTTAAAATGTTTTTTTAGGCCTGTCCAGAATGTCGCTAGTTCGGCATGATCGGAGTCATCGTTTTGGTGACAAAAATAGAAACTGCAATTTTTTGTGGAAATAGTAAAAAAAAATATTTTTTAGGCCTGTCCAGAATGTCGCTAGTTCGGCATGACCGGGGTCACTGTTTTTGTGTCACGAAAATGAAAAAAAATATCTGCAATTTTTGGTGAAAATGGTTTTAAAATGTTTTTTTTTTAGGCCTGTCCAGAATGTCGATAGTTCGGCATGACCGGGGTCACTGTTTTTGTGTCACGAAAATGAAAAATAAATATCTGCAATTTTTTGTGAAAATGGTTTTAAATTTTTTTTTGGCCTGTCCAGAATGTCACTTTTTCGGCATGATCGGAGTCATCGTTTTTAGGGACAAAATAGAAATCTGCAATTTTTTGTGAAAATGGTTTTAAAATGTTTTTTTTAGGCCTGTCCAGAATGTCGCTAGTTCGGCATGACCGGGGTCTCTGTTTTTGTGTCACGAAAATGAAGAAAAAAAAATCTGAGCTTTTTTTGTGAAAATGGTTCTAAAATGTTTTTTTTTAGGCCTGTCCAAAATGTCGCTAGTTCGGCATGATCGGAGTAATCGTTTTTGGTGACAAAAATAGAAACTGCAATTTTTTGTGGAAATGGTTTAAAAAAAACTTTTAGGCCTGTCCAGAATGTCGCTAGTTCGGCATGACCGGGGTCACTGTTTTTGTGTCACGAAAATGAAGAAAAAAAAATCTGAGCTTTTTTTGTGAAAATGGTTGTAAAATGTTTTTTTTTAGGCCTGTCCAAAATGTCGCTAGTTCGGCATGATCGAGTAATCGTTTTTGGTGACAAAAATAGAAATCTGCAATTTTTTGTGAAAATGGTTTTAATTTTTTTTTTTAGGCCTGTCCAGAATGTCGATAGTTCGGCATGACCGGGGTCACTGTTTTTGTGTCACGAAAATGAAAAAAAAATATCTGCAATTTTTTGTGAAAATGGTTTTAAAATGTTTTTTTAGGCCTGTCCAGAATGTCGATAGTTCGGCATGACCGGGGTCATCGTTTTCCGGGACAAAATAAAAATCAGCAATTTTTGTGAAAATGGTTTTAAAATGTTTTTTTAGGCCTGTCCAGAATGTCGCTAGTTCGGCATGACCGGGGTCACTGTTTTTGTGTCAAGAAAATGAAAAAAAAATATCTGCAATTTTTTGTGAAAATGGTTTTAAAATGTTTTTTTAGGCCTGTCCAGAATGTCGCTTTTTCGGCATGATCGGAATCATCGTTTTTAGGGACAAAATAGAAATCTGCAATTTTTTGTGAAAATGGTTTTAAATTTTTTTTTAGGCCTGTCCAGAATGTCGCTAGTTCGGCATGACCGGGGTCACTGTTTTTGTGTCAAGAAAATGAAAAAAAAATATCTGCAATTTTTTGTGAAAATGGTTTTAAAATGTTTTTTTTAGGCCTGTCCAGAATGTCGATAGTTCGGCATGACCGGGGTCACTGTTTTTGTGTCAAGAAAATGAAAAAAAAATATCTGCAATTTTTTGTGAAAATGGTTTTAAAATGTTTTTTTTTAGGCCTGTCCAGAATGTCGCTAGTTCGGCATGACCGGGGTCTCTGTTTTTGTGTCACGAAAATGAAGAAAAAAAATCTGAGCTTTTTTTGTGAAAATGGTTCTAAAATGTTTTTTTTTAGGCCTGTCCAAAATGTCGCTAGTTCGGCATGATCGGAGTAATCGTTTTTGGTGACAAAAATAGAAACTGCAATTTTTTGTGGAAATGGTTTAAAAAAAACTTTTAGGCCTGTCCAGAATGTCGCTAGTTCGGCATGACCGGGGTCACTGTTTTTGTGTCACGAAAATGAAGAAAAAAAAATCTGAGCTTTTTTTGTGAAAATGGTTGTAAAATGGTTTTTTTTAGGCCTGTCCAAAATGTCGCTAGTTCGGCATGATCGGAGTAATCGTTTTTGGTGACAAAAATAGAAATCTGCAATTTTTTGTGAAAATGGTTTTAATTTTTTTTTTTAGGCCTGTCCAGAATGTCGATAGTTCGGCATGACCGGGGTCACTGTTTTTGTGTCACGAAAATGAAAAAAAAATATCTGCAATTTTTTGTGAAAATGGTTTTAAAATGTTTTTTTAGGCCTGTCCAGAATGTCGATAGTTCGGCATGACCGGGGTCATCGTTTTTCGGGACAAAATAAAAATCAGCAATTTTTTGTGAAAATGGTTTTAAAATGTTTTTTTAGGCCTGTCCAGAATGTCGCTAGTTCGGCATGACCGGGGTCACTGTTTTTGTGTCAAGAAAATGAAAAAAAAATATCTGCAATTTTTTGTGAAAATGGTTTTAAAATGTTTTTTTTTAGGCCTGTCCAGAATGTCGCTTTTTCGGCATGATCGGAATCATCGTTTTTAGGGACAAAATAGAAATCTGCAATTTTTTGTGAAAATGGTTTTAAATTTTTTTTTTAGGCCTGTCCAGAATGTCGCTAGTTCGGCATGACCGGGGTCACTGTTTTTGTGTCAAGAAAATGAAAAAAAATATCTGCAATTTTTGTGAAAATGGTTTTAAAATGTTTTTTTAGGCCTGTCCAGAATGTCGATAGTTCGGCATGACCGGGGTCACTGTTTTTGTGTCAAGAAAATGAAAAAAAATATCTGCAATTTTTGTGAAAATGGTTTTAAAATGTTTTTTTAGGCCTGTCCAGAATGTCGCTAGTTCGGCATGACCGGGGTCACTGTTTTTGTGTCACGAAAATGAAAAAAAAAATCTGAGCTTTTTTGTGAAAATGGTTCTAAAATGTTTTTTTTTAGGCCTGTCCAAAATGTCGCTAGTTCGGCATGATCGGAGTAATCGTTTTTGGTGACAAAAATAGAAACTGCAATTTTTGTGGAAATGGTTTAAAAAAACTTTTAGGCCTGTCCAGAATGTCGCTAGTTCGGCATGACCGGGGTCACTGTTTTTGTGTCACGAAAATGGAAAAAAATATCTGCAATTTTTTGTGAAAATGGTTTTAAAATGTTTTTTTTTAGGCCTGTCCAGAATGTCGCTAGTTCGGCATGACCGGGGTCACTGTTTTTGTGTCACGAAAATGAAAAATAAATATCTGCAATTTTTGTGAAAATGGTTTTAAAATGTTTTTTTTTAGGCCTGTCCAGAATGTCGCTAGTTCGGCATGACCGGGGTCACTGTTTTTGTGTCACGAAAATGAAAAATAAATATCTGCAATTTTTTGTGAAAATGGTTTTAATTTTTTTTTAGGCCTGTCCAGAATGTCGCTTTTTCGGCATGATCGGAATCATCGTTTTTAGGGACAAAATAGAAATCTGCAATTTTTTGTGAAAATGGTTTGAATTTTTTTTTTTAGGCCTGTCCAGAATGTCGATAGTTCGGCATGACCTGGGTCACTGTTTTTGTGTCACGAAAATGAAAAAAAATATCTGCAATTTTTGTGAAAATGGTTTTAAAATGTTTTTTAGGCCTGTCCAGAATGTCGATAGTTCGGCATGACCGGGGTCATCGTTTTTCGGGACAAAATAGAAATCTGCAATTTTTTGTGAAAATGGTTTTAAAATGTTTTTTTATGCCTGTCCAGAATGTCGCTAGTTCGGCATGACCGGGTCACTGTTTTTGTGTCAAGAAAATGAAAAAAAATATCTGCAATTTTTGTGAAAATGGTTTTAAAATGTTTTTTTAGGCCTGTCCAAAATGTCGCTAGTTCGGCATGATCGGAGTAATCGTTTTGGTGACAAAAATAGAAACTGCAATTTTTGTGGAAATGGTTTAAAAAAAAACTTTTAGGCCTGTCCAGAATGTCGCTAGTTCGGCATGACCGGGGTCACTGTTTTTGTGTCACGAAAATGAAAATGGTTTTAAAATGTTTTTTATGCCTGTCCAGAATGTCGCTAGTTCGGCATGACCAGGGTCACTGTTTTGGTGTCAAGAAAATGAAAAAAATATCTGCAATTTTTTGTGAAAATGGTTTTAAAATGTTTTTTTAGGCCTGTCCAAAATGTCGCTAGTTCGGCATGATCGAGTAATCGTTTTGGTGACAAAAATAGAAACTGCAATTTTTGTGGAAATGGTTTAAAAAAAACTTTTAGGCCTGTCCAGAATGTCGCTAGTTCGGCATGACCGGGGTCACTGTTTTTGTGTCACGAAAATGAAAAAAAATATCTGCAATTTTTTGTGAAAATGGTTTTAAAATGTTTTTTTTAGGCCTGTCCAGAATGTCGCTTTTTCGGCATGATCGGAGTCATCGTTTTAGGGACAAAATAGAAATCTGCAATTTTTTGTGAAAATGGTTTTAAAATGTTTTTTTTAGGCCTGTCCAGAATGTCGCTAGTTCGGCATGACCGGGGTCTCTGTTTTTGTGTCACGAAAATGAAAAAAAAAAATCTGAGCTTTTTTGTGAAAATGGTACTAAAATGTTTTTTTTAGGCCTGTCCAAAATGTCGCTAGTTCGGCATGATCGGA
Organism: Salmo salar; assembly: GCF_905237065.1. Classification (NCBI taxonomy): domain Eukaryota; kingdom Metazoa; phylum Chordata; class Actinopteri; order Salmoniformes; family Salmonidae; genus Salmo; species Salmo salar. The sequence continues at coordinate 42,995 of NW_025549823.1, read as the reverse complement.
GTAATCGTTTTTGGTGACAAAAATAGAAACTGCAATTTTTTGTGGAAATGGTTTAAAAAAAACTTTTAGGCCTGTCCAGAATGTCGCTAGTTCGGCATGACCGGGGTCACTGTTTTTGTGTCACGAAAATGAAAATGGTTTTAAAATGTTTTTTTATGCCTGTCCAGAATGTCGCTAGTTCGGCATGACCAGGGTCACTGTTTTTGTGTCAAGAAAATGAAAAAAAAATATCTGCAATTTTTTGTGAAAATGGTTTTAAAATGTTTTTTTTAGGCCTGTCCAAAATGTCGCTAGTTCGGCATGATCGGAGTAATCGTTTTGGTGACAAAAATAGAAACTGCAATTTTTGTGGAAATGGTTTAAAAAACTTTTAGGCCTGTCCAGAATGTCGCTAGTTCGGCATGACAGGGTCACTGTTTTTGTGTCACGAAAATGAAAAATAAAAATCTGCCATTTTTTGTGAAAATGGTTTTACATTTTTTTTTTAGGCCTGTCCAGAATGTCGCTTTTTCGGCATGATCGGAATCATCGTTTTTAGGGACAAAATAGAAATCTGCAATTTTTTGTGAAAATGGTTTTAAAATGTTTTTTTAGGCCTGTCCAGAATGTCGCTTTTTCGGCATGATCGGAGTCATCGTTTTTAGGGACAAAATAGAAATCTGCAATTTTTTGTGAAAATGTTTTTAAAATGTTTTTTTAGGCCTGTCCAAAATGTCGCTAGTTCGGCATGATCGGAGTCACTGTTTTTGTGTCACGAAAATGAAAAAAAAATATCTGCAATTTTTTGTGAAAATGGTTTTAAAATGTTTTTTTAGGCCTGTCCAGAATGTCGATAGTTCCGCATGACCGGGGTCATCGTTTTTCGGGACAAAATAGAAATCTGCAATTTTTTGTGAAAATGGTTTTAAAATGTTTTTTTAGGCCTGTCCAGAATGTCGATAGTTCGGCATGACCGGGGTCACTGTTTTTGTGTCAAAAAATGAAAAAAAGAATTCTGAGCTTTTTTTTTGAAAATGGTTCTAAAATGCTTTTTTTTAGGCCTGTCCAGAATGTCGCTAGTTCGGCATGACCGGGGTCACTGTTTTTGTGTCACGAAAATGAAAAATAAATATCTGCAATTTTTTGTGAAAATGGTTTTAATTTTTTTTTTTAGGCCTGTCCAGAATGTCGCTTTTTCGGCATGATCGGAATCATCGTTTTTAGGGACAAAATAGAAATCTGCAATTTTTTGTGAAAATGGTTTGAATTTTTTTTTTAGGCCTGTCCAGAATGTCGATAGTTCGGCATGACCGGGGTCACTGTTTTTGTGTCACGAAAATGAAAAAAAAATATCTGCAATTTTTTGTGAAAATGGTTTTAAAATGTTTTTTTAGGCCTGTCCAGAATGTCGATAGTTCGGCATGACCGGGGTCATCGTTTTCGGGACAAAATAGAAATCTGCAATTTTTGTGAAAATGGTTTTAAAATGTTTTTTTAGGCCTGTCCAGAATGTCGCTAGTTCGGCATGACCGGGGTCACTGTTTTTGTGTCAAGAAAATGAAAAAAAATATCTGCAATTTTTTGTGAAAATGGTTTTAAAATGTTTTTTTAGGCCTGTCCAGAATGTCGATAGTTCGGCATGACCGGGGTCATCGTTTTTCGGGACAAAATAGAAATCTGCAATTTTTGTGAAAATGGTTTTACATTTTTTTTAGGCCTGTCCAGAATGTCGCTAGTTCGGCATGACCGGGGTCACTGTTTTTGTGTCAAGAAAATGAAAAAAAAATATCTGCAATTTTTTGTGAAAATGGTTTTAAAATGTTTTTTTTAGGCCTGTCCAGAATGTCGATAGTTCGGCATGACCGGGGTCATCGTTTTTCGGGACAAAATAGAAATCTGCAATTTTTTGTGAAAATGGTTTTAAATTTTTTTTTAGGCCTGTCCAGAATGTCGATAGTTCGGCATGACCGGGGTCATCGTTTTTCGGGACAAAATAGAAATCTGCAATTTTTTGTGAAAATAGTTTTAAAATGTTTTTTTTAGGCCTGTCCAGAATGTCGATAGTTCGGCATGATCGGAGTCATCGTTTTTGGTGACAAAAATAGAAACTGCAATTTTTTGTGGAAATAGTAAAAAAAATTTTTTAGGCCTGTCCAGAATGTCGCTGGTTCGGCATGACCGGGGTCACTGTTTTTGTGTCACGAAAATGAAAAAAAAATATCTGCAATTTTTTGTGAAAATGGTTTTAAAATGTTTTTTTTTTAGGCCTGTCCAGAATGTCGATAGTTCGGCATGACCGGGGTCACTGTTTTTGTGTCACGAAAATGAAAAATAAATATCTGCAATTTTTTGTGAAAATGGTTTTAAATTTTTTTTTTAGGCCTGTCCAGAATGTCACTTTTTCGACATGATCGGAGTCATCGTTTTTAGGGACAAAATAGAAATCTGCAATTTTTGTGAAAATGGTTTTAAAATGTTTTTTTTAGGCCTGTCCAGAATGTCGCTAGTTCGGCATGACCGGGGTCACTGTTTTTGTGTCACGAAAATGAAAAAAAAAAATCTGAGCTTTTTTTGTGAAAATGGTTCTAAAATGTTTTTTTTTAGGCCTGTCCAAAATGTCGCTAGTTCGGCATGATCGGAGTAATCGTTTTTGGTGACAAAAATAGAAACTGCAATTTTTTGTGGAAATGGTTTAAAAAAAACTTTTAGGCCTGTCCAGAATGTCGCTAGTTCGGCATGACCGGGGTCACTGTTTTTGTGTCACGAAAATGAAAATGGTTTTAAAATGTTTTTTTATGCCTGTCCAGAATGTCGCTAGTTCGGCATGACCAGGGTCACTGTTTTTGTGTCAAGAAAATGAAAAAAAAATATCTGCAATTTTTTGTGAAAATGGTTTTAAAATGTTTTTTTAGGCCTGTCCAAAATGTCGCTAGTTCGGCATGATCGGAGTAATCGTTTTTGGTGACAAAAATAGAAACTGCAATTTTTGTGGAAATGGTTTAAAAAAACTTTTAGGCCTGTCCAGAATGTCGCTAGTTCGGCATGACCGGGGTCACTGTTTTTGTGTCACGAAAATGAAAAAAAATATCTGCAATTTTTGTGAAAATGGTTTTAAATTTTTTTTTAGGCCTGTCCAGAATGTCGATAGTTCGGCATGACCGGGGTCACTGTTTTTGTGTCACGAAAATGAAAAATAAATATCTGCAATTTTTTGTGAAAATGGTTTTAAATTTTTTTTTTAGGCCTGTCCAGAATGTCACTTTTTCGGCATGATCGGAGTCATCGTTTTTAGGGACAAAATAGAAATCTGCAATTTTTTGTGAAAATGGTTTTAAAATGTTTTTTTTAGGCCTGTCCAGAATGTCGCTAGTTCGGCATGACCGGGGTCTCTGTTTTTGTGTCACGAAAATGAAAAAAAAATCTGAGCTTTTTTTGTGAAAATGGTTCTAAAATGTTTTTTTTTAGGCCTGTCCAAAATGTCGCTAGTTCGGCATGATCGGAGTAATCGTTTTTGGTGACAAAAATAGAAACTGCAATTTTTTGTGGAAATGGTTTAAAAAAAACTTTTAGGCCTGTCCAGAATGTCGCTAGTTCGGCATGACCGGGGTCACTGTTTTTGTGTCACGAAAATGAAAATGGTTTTAAAATGTTTTTTTATGCCTGTCCAGAATGTCGCTAGTTCGGCATGACCAGGGTCACTGTTTTTGTGTCAAGAAAATGAAAAAAAAATATCTGCAATTTTTTGTGAAAATGGTTTTAAAATGTTTTTTTTAAAACAGTGACCCCGGCATGACCGGGGTCACTGTTTTTGTGTCACGAAAATGAAAAATAATTATCTGCAATTTTTTGTGAAAATGGTTTTAAATTTTTTTTTTAGGCCTGTCCAGAATGTCGATAGTTCGGCATGACCGGGGTCACTGTTTTTGTGTCACGAAAATGAAAAATAAATATCTGCAATTTTTTGTGAAAATGGTTTTAAATTTTTTTTTTAGGCCTGTCCAGAATGTCGCTTTTTCGGCATGATCGGAATCATCGTTTTTAGGGACAAAATAGAAATCTGCAATTTTTTGTGAAAATGGTTTTACAATTTTTTTTTAGGCCTGTCCAGAATGTCGATAGTTCGGCATGACCGGGTCACTGTTTTTGTGTCAAAAATGAAAAAAGAATTCTGAGCTTTTTTTTGAAAATGGTTCTAAAATGCTTTTTTTAGGCCTGTCCAGAATGTCGCTAGTTCGGCATGACCGGGGTCACTGTTTTTGTGTCACGAAAATGAAAAATAAATATCTGCAATTTTTGTGAAAATGGTTTTAATTTTTTTTTTTAGGCCTGTCCAGAATGTCGCTTTTTCGGCATGATCGGAATCATCGTTTTTAGGGACAAAATAGAAATCTGCAATTTTTTGTGAAAATGGTTTGAATTTTTTTTTTTAGGCCTGTCCAGAATGTCGATAGTTCGGCATGACCGGGGTCACTGTTTTTGTGTCACGAAAATGAAAAAAAAATATCTGCAATTTTTTGTGAAAATGGTTTTAAAATGTTTTTTTAGGCCTGTCCAGAATGTCGATAGTTCGGCATGACCGGGGTCATCGTTTTCGGGACAAAATAGAAATCTGCAATTTTTGTGAAAATGGTTTTAAAATGTTTTTTTAGGCCTGTCCAGAATGTCGCTAGTTCGGCATGACCGGGTCACTGTTTTTGTGTCAAGAAAATGAAAAAAATATCTGCAATTTTTTGTGAAAATGGTTTTAAAATGTTTTTTTTAGGCCTGTCCAGAATGTCGATAGTTCGGCATGACCGGGGTCATCGTTTTTCGGGACAAAATAGAAATCTGCAATTTTTGTGAAAATGGTTTTACATTTTTTTTAGGCCTGTCCAGAATGTCGCTAGTTCGGCATGACCGGGGTCACTGTTTTTGTGTCAAGAAAATGAAAAAAAATATCTGCAATTTTTGTGAAAATGGTTTTAAAATGTTTTTTTAGGCCTGTCCAGAATGTCGATAGTTCGGCATGACCGGGGTCATCGTTTTTCGGGACAAAATAGAAATCTGCAATTTTTTGTGAAAATGGTTTTAAATTTTTTTTAGGCCTGTCCAGAATGTCGATAGTTCGGCATGACCGGGGTCATCGTTTTCGGGACAAAATAGAAATCTGCAATTTTTGTGAAAATAGTTTTAAAATGTTTTTTTAGGCCTGTCCAGAATGTCGATAGTTCGGCATGATCGAGTCATCGTTTTTGGTGACAAAAATAGAAACTGCAATTTTTTGTGGAAATAGTAAAAAAAAAATTTTTAGGCCTGTCCAGAATGTCGCTAGTTCGGCATGACCGGGGTCACTGTTTTTGTGTCACGAAAATGAAAAAAAATATCTGCAATTTTTTGTGAAAATGGTTTTAAAATGTTTTTTTTTAGGCCTGTCCAGAATGTCGATAGTTCGGCATGACCGGGGTCACTGTTTTTGTGTCACGAAAATGAAAAATAAATATCTGCAATTTTTGTGAAAATGGTTTTAAATTTTTTTTTAGGCCTGTCCAGAATGTCGCTTTTTCGGCATGATCGGAATCATCGTTTTTAGGGACAAAATAGAAATCTGCAATTTTTGTGAAAATGGTTTTACAATTTTTTTTAGGCCTGTCCAGAATGTCGATAGTTCGGCATGACCGGGTCACTGTTTTTGTGTCAAAAATGAAAAAAAAATTTGACTTTTTTTGAAAATGGTTCTAAAATGTTTTTTTAGGCCTGTCCAGAATGTCGCTTAGTTCGGCATGACCGGGGTCACTGTTTTTGTGTCACGAAAATGAAAAATAAATATCTGCAATTTTTTGTGAAAATGGTTTTAAAATTTTTTTAGGCCTGTCTTCGCATGACCGGTCACTGTTTTTGTACGAAAATGAAAAAATCTGCAATTTTTGTGAAAATGGTTTAAATTTTTTTTTGGCCTGTCCAGAATGTCGATAGTTCGGCATGACCGGGGTCACTGTTTTTGTGTCACGAAAATGAAAAATAAATATCTGCAATTTTTGTGAAAATGGTTTTAAATTTTTTTTTAGGCCTGTCCAGAATGTCGCTTTTTCGGCATGATCGGAATCATCGTTTTTAGGGACAAAATAGAAATCTGCAATTTTTGTGAAAATGGTTTTACAATTTTTTTAGGCCTGTCCAGAATGTCGATAGTTCGGCATGACCGGGGTCACTGTTTTTGTGTCAAAAAATGAAAAAAAGAATTCTGAGCTTTTTTTTGAAAATGGTTCTAAAATGCTTTTTTTAGGCCTGTCCAGAATGTCGCTAGTTCGGCATGACCGGGGTCACTGTTTTTGTGTCACGAAAATGAAAAATAAATATCTGCAATTTTTTGTGAAAATGGTTTTAATTTTTTTTTTTAGGCCTGTCCAGAATGTCGCTTTTTCGGCATGATCGGAATCATCGTTTTTAGGGACAAAATAGAAATCTGCAATTTTTTGTGAAAATGGTTTGAATTTTTTTTTTTAGGCCTGTCCAGAATGTCGATAGTTCGGCATGACCGGGGTCACTGTTTTTGTGTCACGAAAATGAAAAAAAAATATCTGCAATTTTTTGTGAAAATGGTTTTAAAATGTTTTTTAGGCCTGTCCAGAATGTCGATAGTTCGGCATGACCGGGGTCATCGTTTTTCGGGACAAAATAGAAATCTGCAATTTTTTGTGAAAATGGTTTTAAAATGTTTTTTTAGGCCTGTCCAGAATGTCGCTAGTTCGGCATGACCGGGGTCACTGTTTTTGTGTCAAGAAAATGAAAAAAATATCTGCAATTTTTTGTGAAAATGGTTTTAAAATGTTTTTTTAGGCCTGTCCAGAATGTCGATAGTTCGGCATGACCGGGTCATCGTTTTCGGGACAAAATAGAAATCTGCAATTTTTTGTGAAAATGGTTTTACATTTTTTTTTAGGCCTGTCCAGAATGTCGCTAGTTCGGCATGACCGGGGTCACTGTTTTTGTGTCAAGAAAATGAAAAAAAAATATCTGCAATTTTTTGTGAAAATGGTTTTAAAATGTTTTTTTTAGGCCTGTCCAGAATGTCGATAGTTCGGCATGACCGGGGTCATCGTTTTTCGGGACAAAATAGAAATCTGCAATTTTTGTGAAAATGGTTTTAAATTTTTTTAGGCCTGTCCAGAATGTCGATAGTTCGGCATGACCGGGGTCATCGTTTTTCGGGACAAAATAGAAATCTGCAATTTTTTGTGAAAATAGTTTTAAAATGTTTTTTTTAGGCCTGTCCAGAATGTCGATAGTTCGGCATGATCGAGTCATCGTTTTTGGTGACAAAAATAGAAACTGCAATTTTTGTGGAAATAGTAAAAAAAAAATTTTTAGGCCTGTCCAGAATGTCGCTAGTTCGGCATGACCGGGGTCACTGTTTTTGTGTCACGAAAATGAAAAAAATATCTGCAATTTTTTGTGAAAATGGTTTTAAAATGTTTTTTTTTAGGCCTGTCCAGAATGTCGATAGTTCGGCATGACCGGGGTCACTGTTTTTGTGTCACGAAAATGAAAAATAAATATCTGCAATTTTTGTGAAAATGGTTTTAAATTTTTTTTTAGGCCTGTCCAGAATGTCACTTTTTTCGGCATGATCGGAGTCATCGTTTTTAGGGACAAAATAGAAATCTGCAATTTTTTGTGAAAATGGTTTTAAAATGTTTTTTTAGGCCTGTCCAGAATGTCGCTAGTTCGGCATGACCGGGGTCTCTGTTTTTGTGTCACGAAAATGAAAAAAAAAATCTGAGCTTTTTTTGTGAAAATGGTTCTAAAATGTTTTTTTTAGGCCTGTCCAAAATGTCGCTAGTTCGGCATGATCGGAGTAATCGTTTTTGGTGACAAAAATAGAAACTGCAATTTTTGTGGAAATGGTTTAAAAAAACTTTTAGGCCTGTCCAGAATGTCGCTAGTTCGGCATGACCGGGGTCACTGTTTTTGTGTCACGAAAATGAAAATGGTTTTAAAATGTTTTTTATGCCTGTCCAGAATGTCGCTAGTTCGGCATGACCAGGGTCACTGTTTTTGTGTCAAGAAAATGAAAAAAAATATCTGCAATTTTTTGTGAAAATGGTTTTAAAATGTTTTTTTAGGCCTGTCCAAAATGTCGCTAGTTCGGCATGATCGAGTAATCGTTTTGGTGACAAAAATAGAAACTGCAATTTTTTGTGGAAATGGTTTAAAAAAACTTTTAGGCCTGTCCAGAATGTCGCTAGTTCGGCATGACCGGGGTCACTGTTTTTGTGTCACGAAAATGAAAAAAAATATCTGCAATTTTTGTGAAAATGGTTTTAAATTTTTTTTTAGGCCTGTCCAGAATGTCGATAGTTCGGCATGACCGGGGTCACTGTTTTTGTGTCACGAAAATGAAAAATAAATATCTGCAATTTTTGTGAAAATGGTTTTAAATTTTTTTTTAGGCCTGTCCAGAATGTCACTTTTTCGGCATGATCGGAGTCATCGTTTTTAGGGACAAAATAGAAATCTGCAATTTTTTGTGAAAATGGTTTTAAAATGTTTTTTTAGGCCTGTCCAGAATGTCGCTAGTTCGGCATGACCGGGGTCTCTGTTTTGTGTCACGAAAATGAAAAAAAAATCTGAGCTTTTTTGTGAAAATGGTTCTAAAATGTTTTTTTTAGGCCTGTCCAAAATGTCGCTAGTTCGGCATGATCGAGTAATCGTTTTGGTGACAAAAATAGAAACTGCAATTTTTGTGGAAATGGTTTAAAAAAAACTTTTAGGCCTGTCCAGAATGTCGCTAGTTCGGCATGACCGGGGTCACTGTTTTTGTGTCACGAAAATGAAAATGGTTTTAAAATGTTTTTTATGCCTGTCCAGAATGTCGCTAGTTCGGCATGACCAGGGTCACTGTTTTTGTGTCAAGAAAATGAAAAAAATATCTGCAATTTTTTGTGAAAATGGTTTTAAAATGTTTTTTTAGGCCTGTCCAAAATGTCGCTAGTTCGGCATGATCGGAGTAATCGTTTTTGGTGACAAAAATAGAAACTGCAATTTTTGTGGAAATGGTTTAAAAAAAAATTTAGGCCTGTCCAGAATGTCGCTAGTTCGGCATGACCGGGTCACTGTTTTTGTGTCACGAAAATGAAAAATAAATATCTGCAATTTTTTGTGAAAATGGTTTTAAAATTTTTTTTTAGGCCTGTCCAGAATGTCGATAGTTCGGCATGACCGGGGTCACTGTTTTTGTGTCACGAAAATGAAAAATAAATATCTGCAATTTTTTGTGAAAATGGTTTTAAATTTTTTTTTTAGGCCTGTCCAGAATGTCACTTTTTCGGCATGATCGGAGTCATCGTTTTTAGGGACAAAATAGAAATCTGCAATTTTTTGTGAAAATGGTTTTAAAATGTTTTTTTTAGGCCTGTCCAGAATGTCGCTAGTTCGGCATGACCGGGGTCTCTGTTTTTGTGTCACGAAAATGAAAAAAAAAAATCTGAGCTTTTTTTGTGAAAATGGTTCTAAAATGTTTTTTTTTAGGCCTGTCCAAAATGTCGCTAGTTCGGCATGATCGGAGTAATCGTTTTTGGTGACAAAAATAGAAACTGCAATTTTTTGTGGAAATGGTTTAAAAAAAACTTTTAGGCCTGTCCAGAATGTCGCTAGTTCGGCATGACCGGGGTCACTGTTTTTGTGTCACGAAAATGAAAATGGTTTTAAAATGTTTTTTTATGCCTGTCCAGAATGTCGCTAGTTCGGCATGACCAGGGTCACTGTTTTTGTGTCAAGAAAATGAAAAAAATATCTGCAATTTTTTGTGAAAATGGTTTTAAAATGTTTTTTTAAAACAGTGACCCGGCATGACCGGGGTCACTGTTTTTGTGTCACGAAAATGAAAAATAAATATCTGCAATTTTTTGTGAAAATGGTTTTAAAATTTTTTTTTAGGCCTGTCCAGAATGTCGATAGTTCGGCATGACCGGGGTCACTGTTTTTGTGTCACGAAAATGAAAAATAAATATCTGCAATTTTTTGTGAAAATGGTTTTACATTTTTTTTTAGGCCTGTCCAGAATGTCGCTTTTCGGCATGATCGGAATCATCGTTTTTAGGGACAAAATAGAAATCTGCAATTTTTTGTGAAAATGGTTTTACAATTTTTTTAGGCCTGTCCAGAATGTCACTTTTTCGGCATGATCGGAGTCATCGTTTTTAGGGACAAAATAGAAATCTGCATTTTTTTGTGAAAATGGTTTTAAAATGTTTTTTTAAGCCTGTCCAGAATGTCGCTAGTTCGGCATGACCGGGGTCTCTGTTTATGTGTCACGAAAATGAAAAAAAAATCTGAGCATTTTTGTGAAAATGGTTCTAAAAATGTTTTTTTTAGGCCTGTCCAAAATGTCGCTAGTTCGGCATGATCGAGTAATCGTTTTGGTGACAAAAATAGAAACTGCAATTTTTTGTGGAAATGGTTTAAAAAAACTTTTAGGCCTGTCCAGAATGTCGCTAGTTCGGCATGACCGGGGTCACTGTTTTTGTGTCACGAAAATGAAAAATAAAAATCTGCCATTTTTGTGAAAATGGTTTTAAATTTTTTTTAGGCCTGTCCAGAATGTCGATAGTTCGGCATGACCGGGGTCACTGTTTTTGTGTCACGAAAATGAAAAATAAATATCTGCAATTTTTGTGAAAATGGTTTTAAATTTTTTTTTAGGCCTGTCCAGAATGTCACTTTTTCGGCATGATCGGAGTCATCGTTTTTAGGGACAAAATAGAAATCTGCAATTTTTGTGAAAATGGTTTTAAAATGTTTTTTTAGGCCTGTCCAGAATGTCGCTAGTTCGGCATGACCGGGGTCTCTGTTTTTGTGTCACGAAAATGAAAAAAAAAAATCTGAGCTTTTTTTGTGAAAATGGTTCTAAAATGTTTTTTTTTAGGCCTGTCCAAAATGTCGCTAGTTCGGCATGATCGGAGTAATCGTTTTTGGTGACAAAAATAGAAACTGCAATTTTTTGTGGAAATGGTTTAAAAAAAACTTTTAGGCCTGTCCAGAATGTCGCTAGTTCGGCATGACCGGGGTCACTGTTTTTGTGTCACGAAAATGAAAATGGTTTTAAAATGTTTTTTTATGCCTGTCCAGAATGTCGCTAGTTCGGCATGACCAGGGTCACTGTTTTTGTGTCACGAAAATGAAAAATAAATATCTGCAATTTTTTGTGAAAATGGTTTTAAATTTTTTTAGGCCTGTCCAGAATGTCGATAGTTCGGCATGACCGGGGTCACTGTTTTTGTGTCACGAAAATGAAAAATAAATATCTGCAATTTTTTGTGAAAATGGTTTTAAATTTTTTTTTTAGGCCTGTCCAGAATGTCGATAGTTCGGCATGACCGGGGTCACTGTTTTTGTGTCACGAAAATGAAAAATAAATATCTGCAATTTTTTGTGAAAATGGTTTTACATTTTTTTTAGGCCTGTCCAGAATGTCGCTTTTCGGCATGATCGGAATCATCGTTTTAGGGACAAAATAGAAATCTGCAATTTTTTGTGAAAATGGTTTTACAATTTTTTTTTAGGCCTGTCCAGAATGTCGCTTTTTCGGCATGATCGGAGTCATCGTTTTTAGGGACAAAATAGAAATCTGCATTTTTTGTGAAAATGGTTTTAAAATGTTTTTTTAAGCCTGTCCAGAATGTCGCTAGTTCGGCATGACCGGGGTCTCTGTTTATGTGTCACGAAAATGAAAAAAAAAATCTGAGCATTTTTTGTGAAAATGGTTCTAAAAATGTTTTTTTAGGCCTGTCCAAAATGTCGCTAGTTCGGCATGATCGGAGTAATCGTTTTGGTGACAAAAATAGAAACTGCAATTTTTTGTGGAAATGGTTTAAAAAAACTTTTAGGCCTGTCCAGAATGTCGCTAGTTCGGCATGACCGGGGTCACTGTTTTTGTGTCACGAAAATGAAAAATAAAAATCTGCCATTTTTTGTGAAAATGGTTTTACATTTTTTTTTTAGGCCTGTCCAGAATGTCGCTTTTTCGGCATGATCGGAATCATCGTTTTTAGGGACAAAATAGAAATCTGCAATTTTTGTGAAAATGGTTTTAAAATGTTTTTTTAGGCCTGTCCAGAATGTCGCTTTTTCGGCATGATCGGAGTCATCGTTTTTAGGGACAAAATAGAAATCTGCAATTTTTTGTGAAAATGTTTTTAAAATGTTTTTTAGGCCTGTCCAAAATGTCGCTAGTTCGGCATGATCGGAGTCACTGTTTTTCTGTCACGAAAATGAAAAAAAAATATCTGCAATTTTTGTGAAAATGGTTTTAAAATGTTTTTTTAGGCCTGTCCAGAATGTCGATAGTTCGGCATGACCGGGGTCATCGTTTTTCGGGACAAAATAGAAATCTGCAATTTTTTGTGAAAATGGTTTTAAAATGTTTTTTTAGGCCTGTCCAGAATGTCGATAGTTCGGCATGACCGGGGTCACTGTTTTTGTGTCAAAAAATGAAAAAAAGAATTCTGAGCTTTTTTTTTTTAAATGGTTCTAAAATGCTTTTTTTAGGCCTGTCCAAAATGTCGCTAGTTCGGCATGATCGGAGTCATCGTTTTTGGTGACAAAAATAGAAACTGCAATTTTTGTGGAAATAGTTTAAAAAACAATTTTTAGGCCTGTCCAGAATGTCGCTAGTTCGGCATGACCGGGGTCACTGTTTTTGTTTCACGAAAATGAAAAAAATATCTGACAATTTTTTGTGAAAATGGTTTTAAAATGTTTTTTTAGGCCTGTCCAGAATGTCGATAGTTCGGCATGACCGGGGTCACTGTTTTTGTGTCACGAAAATGAAAAATAAATATCTGCAATTTTTGTGAAAATGGTTTTACATTTTTTTTTAGGCCTGTCCAGAATGTCGCTTTTTCGGCATGATCGGAATCATCGTTTTTAGGGACAAAATAGAAATCTGCAATTTTTTGTGAAAATGGTTTTACAATTTTTTTAGGCCTGTCCAGAATGTCGCTTTTTCGGCATGATCGGAGTCATCGTTTTTAGGGACAAAATAGAAATCTGCAATTTTTTGTGAAAATGGTTTTAAAATGTTTTTTTAGGCCTGTCCAAAATGTCGCTAGTTCGGCATGACCGGGGTCTCTGTTTATCTGTCACGAAAATGAAAAAAAAATCTGAGCTTTTTTTGTGAAAATGGTTCTAAAAATGTTTTTTTAGGCCTGTCCAGAATGTCGATAGTTCGGCATGACCGGGGTCATCGTTTTTCGGGGACAAAATAGAAATCTGCAATTTTTGTGAAAATGGTTTTAAAATGTTTTTTTAGGCCTGTCCAGAATGTCGATAGTTCGGCATGACCGGGGTCACTGTTTTGTGTCAAAAAATGAAAAAAGAATTCTGAGCTTTTTTTTTTAAATGGTTCTAAAATGCTTTTTTTAGGCCTGTCCAAAATGTCGCTAGTTCGGCATGATCGGAGTCATCGTTTTTGGTGACAAAAATAGAAACTGCAATTTTTGTGGAAATAGTTAAAAAAAATTTTTAGGCCTGTCCAGAATGTCGCTAGTTCGGCATGACCGGGGTCACTGTTTTTGTTTCACGAAAATGAAAAAAAATATCTGCAATTTTTGTGAAAATGGTTTTAAAATGTTTTTTTTAGGCCTGTCCAGAATGTCGATAGTTCGGCATGACCGGGGTCACTGTTTTTGTGTCACGAAAATGAAAAATAAATATCTGCAATTTTTTGTGAAAATGGTTTTACATTTTTTTTTTAGGCCTGTCCAGAATGTCGCTTTTTCGGCATGATCGGAATCATCGTTTTTAGGGACAAAATAGAAATCTGCAATTTTTGTGAAAATGGTTTTACAATTTTTTTTAGGCCTGTCCAGAATGTCACTTTTTCGGCATGATCGGAGTCATCGTTTTTAGGGACAAAATAGAAATCTGCAATTTTTTGTGAAAATGGTTTTAAAATGTTTTTTTAGGCCTGTCCAGAATGTCGCTAGTTCGGCATGACCGGGGTCTCTGTTTATGTGTCACGAAAATGAAAAAAAAAAATCTGAGCTTTTTTTGTGAAAATGGTTCTAAAAATGTTTTTTTTTAGGCCTGTCCAAAATGTCGCTAGTTCGGCATGATCGGAGTAATCGTTTTGGTGACAAAATAGAAACTGCAATTTTTGTGGAAATGGTTTAAAAAAACTTTTAGGCCTGTCCAGAATGTCGCTAGTTCGGCATGACCGGGGTCACTGTTTTTGTGTCACGAAAATGAAAAATAAAAATCTGCCATTTTTTGTGAAAATGGTTTTACATTTTTTTTTTAGGCCTGTCCAGAATGTCGCTTTTTCGGCATGATCGGAATCATCGTTTTTAGGGACAAAATAGAAATCTGCAATTTTTGTGAAAATGGTTTTAAAATGTTTTTTTAGGCCTGTCCAAAATGTCGCTAGTTCGGCATGATCGAGTAATCGTTTTTGGTGACAAAAATAGAAACTGCAATTTTTTGTGGAAATGGTTTAAAAAAACTTTTAGGCCTGTCCAGAATGTCGCTAGTTCGGCATGACCGGGGTCACTGTTTTTGTGTCACGAAAATGAAAAAAAAATATCTGCAATTTTTTGTGAAAATGGTTTTAAAATGTTTTTTTTTAGGCCTGTCCAGAATGTCGCGTTTTCGGCATGATCGGAGTCATCGTTTTTAGGGACAAAATAGAAATCTGCATTTTTTTGTGAAAATGGTTTTGAAATGTTTTTTTAGGCCTGTCCAGAATGTTGATAGTTCCGCATGATCGGGGTCACTGTTTTTGTGTCACGAAAATGAAGAAAAAAAAATCTGCAATTTTTTGTGAAAATGGTTCTAAAATGTTTTTTTTAGGCCTGTCCAAAATGTCGCTAGTTCGGCATGATCAGAGTCATCGTTTTTGGTGACAAAAATAGAAACTGCAATTTTTTGTGGAAATGGTTTAAAAAAAACTTTTAGGCCTGTCCAGAATGTCGCTAGTTCGGCATGACCGGGGTCACTGTTTTTGTGTCACGAAAATGAAAATGGTGTTAAAATGTTTTTTTTTAGGCCTGTCCAGAATGTCGATAGTTCGGCATGACCAGGGTCACTGTTTTTGTGTCAAGAAAATGAAAAAAAAATATCTGCAATTTTTTGTGAAAATGGTTTTAAAATGTTTTTTTTAGGCCTGTCCAAAATGTCGCTAGTTCGGCATGATCGGAGTAATCGTTTTTGGTGACAAAAATAGAAACTGCAATTTTTTGTGGAAATGGTTTAAAAAAAACTTTTAGGCCTGTCCAGAATGTCGCTAGTTCGGCATGACCGGGGTCACTGTTTTTGTGTCACGAAAATGAAAAATAAAAATCTGCCATTTTTTGTGAAAATGGTTTTACATTTTTTTTCTAGGCCTGTCCAGAATGTCGCTTTTTCGGCATGATCGGAATCATCGTTTTTAGGGACAAAATAGAAATCTGCAATTTTTTGTGAAAATGGTTTTACAATTTTTTTTTAGGCCTGTCCAGAATGTCACTTTTTCGGCATGATCGGAGTCATCGTTTTTAGGGACAAAATAGAAATCTGCAATTTTTGTGAAAATGGTTTTAAAATGTTTTTTTAGGCCTGTCCAGAATGTCGCTAGTTCGGCATGACCGGGGTCTCTGTTTTTGTGTCACGAAAATGAAAAAAAAATCTGAGCTTTTTTGTGAAAATGGTTCTAAAATGTTTTTTTTTAGGCCTGTCCAAAATGTCGCTAGTTCGGCATGATCGGAGTAATCGTTTTTGGTGACAAAAATAGAAACTGCAATTTTTTGTGGAAATGGTTTAAAAAAAACTTTTAGGCCTGTCCAGAATGTCGCTAGTTCGGCATGACCGGGGTCACTGTTTTTGTGTCACGAAAATGAAAATGGTTTTAAAATGTTTTTTTATGCCTGTCCAGAATGTCGCTAGTTCGGCATGACCAGGGTCACTGTTTTTGTGTCAAGAAAATGAAAAAAAAATATCTGCAATTTTTTGTGAAAATGGTTTTAAAATGTTTTTTTTAGGCCTGTCCAAAATGTCGCTAGTTCGGCATGATCGAGTAATCGTTTTTGGTGACAAAAATAGAAACTGCAATTTTTGTGGAAATGGTTTAAAAAAAACTTTTAGGCCTGTCCAGAATGTCGCTAGTTCGGCATGACCGGGGGTCACTGTTTTTGTGTCACGAAAATGAAAAATAAATATCTGCAATTTTTTGTGAAAATGGTTTTACATTTTTTTTTAGGCCTGTCCAGAATGTCGCTTTCGGCATGATCGGAATCATCGTTTTTAGGGACAAAATAGAAATCTGCAATTTTTGTGAAAATGGTTTTACAATTTTTTTTAGGCCTGTCCAGAATGTCACTTTTTCGGCATGATCGGAGTCATCGTTTTTAGGGACAAAATAGAAATCTGCAATTTTTGTGAAAATGGTTTTAAATGTTTTTTTAGGCCTGTCAGAATGTCGCTAGTTCGGCATGACCGGGGTCTCTGTTTTTGTGTCACGAAAATGAAAAAAAAAATCTGAGCTTTTTATGTGAAAATGGTTCTAAAATGTTTTTTTTAGGCCTGTCCAAAATGTCGCTATTTCGGCATGATCGAGTAATCGTTTTTGGTGACAAAAATAGAAACTGCAATTTTTGTGGAAATGGTTTAAAAAAACTTTTAGGCCTGTCCAGAATGTCGCTAGTTCGGCATGACCGGGGTCACTGTTTTTGTGTCAAGAAAATGAAAAAAAATATCTCCAATTTTTTGTGAAAATGGTTTTAAAATGTTTTTTTTAGGCCTGTACAGAATGTCGCTTTTTTTCGGCATGATCGGAGTCATCGTTTTTAGGGACAAAATAGAAATCTGCAATTTTTGTGAAAATGGTTTTTAAATGTTTTTTAGGCCTGTCCAGAATGTCGATAGTTCGGCATGACCGGGGTCACTGTTTTTATGTCATAAAAAGAAAAAGAAAAATCTGAGCTTTTTTTCTGAAAATTGTTCTAAAATGTTTTTTTTAGGCCTGTCCAGAATGTCGATAGTTCGGCATGACCGGGTCACTGTTTTTATGTCATAAAAAGAAAAAAAAAATCTGAGCTTTTTTCTGAAAATTGTTCTAAAATGTTTTTTTAGGCCTGTCCAGAATGTCGCTAGTTCGGAATGATCGGAGTCATCATTTTTGGTGACAAAAATAGAAACTGCAATTTTTTGTGGAAATGGTTTTAATTTTTTTTTTTAGGCCTGTCCAGAATGTCGCTAGTTCGGCATGATCGGAATCATCGTTTTAGGGACAAAATAGAAATCTGCAATTTTTTGTGAAAATGGTTTTAAAATGTTTTTTTAGGCCTGTCCAGAATGTCGCTTTTCGGCATGATCGGAGTCATCGTTTTTAGGGACAAAATAGAAATCTGCAATTTTTGTGAAAATGTTTTTAAAATGTTTTTTAGGCCTGTCCAAAATGTCGCTAGTTCGGCATGATCGGAGTCACTGTTTTTGTGTCACGAAAATGAAAAAAATATCTGCAATTTTTTGTGAAAATGGTTTTAAAATGTTTTTTAGGCCTGTCCAGAATGTCGATAGTTCGGCATGACCGGGGTCACTGTTTTTGTGTCAAAAAATGAAAAAAGAATTCTGAGCTTTTTTTTTTAAATGGTTCTAAAATGCTTTTTTTTAGGCCTGTCCAAAATGTCGCTAGTTCGGCATGATCGGAGTCATCGTTTTTGGTGACAAAAATAGAAACTGCAATTTTTGTGGAAATAGTTTAAAAAAATTTTTTAGGCCTGTCCAGAATGTCGCTAGTTCGGCATGACCGGGTCACTGTTTTGTTTCACGAAAATGAAAAAAATATCTGCAATTTTTTGTGAAAATGGTTTTAAAATGTTTTTTTTAGGCCTGTCCAGAATGTCGATAGTTCGGCATGACCGGGGTCACTGTTTTTGTGTCACGAAAATGAAAAATAAATATCTGCAATTTTTTGTGAAAATGGTTTTACATTTTTTTTTTAGGCCTGTCCAGAATGTCGCTTTTTCGGCATGATCGGAATCATCGTTTTTAGGGACAAAATAGAAATCTGCAATTTTTTGTGAAAATGGTTTTACAATTTTTTTTTAGGCCTGTCCAGAATGTCACTTTTTCGGCATGATCGGAGTCATCGTTTTTAGGGACAAAATAGAAATCTGCAATTTTTTGTGAAAATGGTTTTAAAATGTTTTTTTTAGGCCTGTCCAGAATGTCGCTAGTTCGGCATGACCGGGGTCTCTGTTTATGTGTCACGAAAATGAAAAAAAAAATCTGAGCTTTTTTGTGAAAATGGTTCTAAAATGTTTTTTTTTTAGGCCTGTCCAAAATGTCGCTAGTTCGGCATGATCGAGTAATTCGTTTTTGGTGACAAAAATAGAAACTGCAATTTTTTGTGGAAATGGTTTAAAAAAACTTTTAGGCCTGTCCAGAATGTCGCTAGTTCGGCATGACCGGGGTCACTGTTTTTGTGTCACGAAAATGAAAAATAAAAATCTGCAATTTTTTGTGAAAATGGTTTTACATTTTTTTTTAGGCCTGTCCAGAATGTCGCTTTTTCGGCATGATCGGAATCATCGTTTTAGGGACAAAATAGAAATCTGCAATTTTTGTGAAAATGGTTTTAAAATGTTTTTTAGGCCTGTCCAAAATGTCGCTAGTTCGGCATGATCGGAGTAATTCGTTTTTGGTGACAAAAATAGAAACTGCAATTTTTGTGGAAATGGTTTAAAAAAACTTTTAGGCCTGTCCAGAATGTCGCTAGTTCGGCATGACCGGGGTCACTGTTTTTGTGTCACGAAAATGAAAAAAATATCTGCAATTTTTGTGAAAATGGTTTTAAAATGTTTTTTTTAGGCCTGTCCAGAATGTCGCGTTTTTCGGCATGATCGGAGTCATCGTTTTTAGGGACAAAATAGAAATCTGCATTTTTTGTGAAAATGGTTTTGAAATGTTTTTTAGGCCTGTCCAGAATGTTGATAGTTCGGCATGATCGGGTCACTGTTTTTGTGTCACGAAAATGAAAAAAAATCTGCAATTTTTGTGAAAATGGTTCTAAAATGTTTTTTTTAGGCCTGTCCAAAATGTCGCTAGTTCGGCATGATCAGAGTCATCGTTTTGGTGACAAAAATAGAAACTGCAATTTTTGTGGAAATGGTTTAAAAAATCTTTTAGGCCTGTCCAGAATGTCGCTAGTTCGGCATGACCGGGGTCACTGTTTTTGTGTCACGAAAATGAAAATGGTTTTAAAATGTTTTTTATGCCTGTCCAGAATGTCGCTAGTTCGGCATGACCAGGGTCACTGTTTTTGTGTCAAGAAAATGAAAAAAAATATCTGCAATTTTTGTGAAAATGGTTTTAAAATGTTTTTTTTAGGCCTGTCCAAAATGTCGCTAGTTCGGCATGATCGGAGTAATCGTTTTTGGTGACAAAATAGAAACTGCAATTTTTTGTGGAAATGGTTTAAAAAACTTTTAGGCCTGTCCAGAATGTCGCTAGTTCGGCATGACCGGGGTCACTGTTTTTGTGTCACGAAAATGAAAAATAAAAATCTGCCATTTTTTGTGAAAATGGTTTTACATTTTTTTTAGGCCTGTCCAGAATGTCGCTTTTTCGGCATGATCGGAATCATCGTTTTTAGGGACAAAATAGAAATCTGCAATTTTTTGTGAAAATGGTTTTAAAATGTTTTTTAGGCCTGTCCAGAATGTCGCTTTTTCGGCATGATCGAGTCATCGTTTTTAGGGACAAAATAGAAATCTGCAATTTTTGAGAAAATGTTTTTAAAATGTTTTTTAGGCCTGTCCAAAATGTCGCGTAGTTCGGCATGATCGGAGTCACTGTTTTTGTGTCACGAAAATGAAAAAAAAATATCTGCAATTTTTGTGAAAATGGTTTTAAAATGTTTTTTAGGCCTGTCCAGAATGTCGATAGTTCGGCATGACCGGGGGGTCATCGTTTTTCGGGACAAAATAGAAATCTGCATTTTTTGTGAAAATGGTTTTAAAATGTTTTTTAGGCCTGTCCAGAATGTCGATAGTTCGGCATGACCGGGTCACTGTTTTTGTGTCAAAAAATGAAAAAAGAATTCTGAGCTTTTTTTTGAAAATGGTTCTAAAATGCTTTTTTTAGGCCTGTCCAAAATGTCGCTTTCGGCATGATCGGAGTCATCGTTTTTGGTGACAAAAATAGAAACTGCAATTTTTGTGAAAATGGTTTTAAAATGTTTTTTTTAGGCCTGTCCAGAATGTCGATAGTTCGGCATGACCGGGTCACTGTTTTTGTGTCACGAAAATGAAAAATAAATATCTGCAATTTTTGTGAAAATGGTTTTAAATTTTTTTTTTAGGCCTGTCCAAAATGTCGCTAGTTCGGCATGATCGATATCGTTTTTGGTGACAAAAATAGAAACTGCAATTTTTGTGGAAATGGTTTAAAAAATTTTTTAGGCCTGTCCAGAATGTCGCTAGTTCGGCATATCGGGTCTTTTTGTCAAAAAAAATATCTGCAATTTTTGTGAAAATGTTTTAATTTTTTTTAGGCCTGTCCAAATGTGCTGTTCGGCATGATCGATTTTTTTAAAAAATAGAAACTGCAATTTTTGTGGAAATGGTTTAAAAAAATTTTAGGCCTGTCCATTTGTTCGTCCGGGGTCACTGTTTTTGTGTCACGAAAATATTATCTCAATTTTTCGAAATGTTTTACATTTTTTTTAGCCTGTCCAGAATATCGCTTTTTCGGCATGATCGAATCATCGTTTTTAGGACAAAATATTCAATTTTTGTGAAAATGGTTTTACAATTTTTTTAGGCCTCTCCAGAATGTCACTTTTTCGGCATGATGGGTCTCTTTTAGTGACACAATCCATTTTTGATTTTTAATTTTTTTTATGTCAGAATGTCGCTAGTTCGGCATGACCGGGGTCTCTGTTTATGTGTCACGAAAATAAAAAAAAATCTGGTTTTTTGTAAAATGGTTCTAAAAATGTTTTTTTAGGCCTGTCCAAAATGTCGCTAGTTCGGCATGATCGATAATTCGTTTTTGGTGACAAAAATAGAAACTGCAATTTTTGTGGAAATGGTTTAAAAAAACTTTTAGGCCTGTCCAGAATGTCGCTAGTTCGGCATGACCGGGTCACTGTTTTTGTGTCACGAAAATGAAAAATAAATATCTGCCATTTTTTGTGAAAATGGTTTTACATTTTTTTTTAGGCCTGTCCAGAATGTCGCTTTTCGGCATGATCGGAATCATCGTTTTTAGGGACAAAATAGAAATCTGCAATTTTTTGTGAAAATGGTTTTAAAATGTTTTTTAGGCCTGTCCAGAATGTCGCTTTTTCGGCATGATCGGAGTCATCGTTTTAGGGACAAAATAGATATCTGCAATTTTTTGTGAAAATGGTTTTAAAATATTTTTAGCCTGTCCAAAATATCCTAGTTCGCATGATCGTCATGTTTTTGTGTCCCGAAAATAAAAAATATCTTCAATTTTTGTGAAAATGGTTTTAAAATGTTATTCCGAATGTCGTTTCCATGACCGGTCATCGTTTTCGGGACAAAATAGAAATCTGCAATTTTTCGTGAAAATGGTTTTAAAATGTTTTTTTAGGCCTGTCCAGAATGTCGATAGTTCGGCATGACCGGAGTCACTGTTTTGTGTCAAAAAATGAAAGATCTGGCTTTTTTTAAATGGTTTTAAAATGCTTTTTTTAGGCCTGTCCAAAATGTCGCTAGTTCGGCATGATCGAGTCATCGTTTTTTGTGACAAAAATGAAAAAAATATCTGCAATTTTTTGTGAAAATGGTTTTAAAAAAATTTTTTTTAGGCCTGTCCAGAATGTCGATAGTTCGGCATGACCGGGGTCACTGTTTTTGTTTCGACGAAAATAGAAATCTGCAATTTTTTGTGAAAATGGTTTTAAAATGTTTTTTAGGCCTGTCCAGAATGTCGATAGTTCGGCATGACCGGGGTCACTGTTTTTGTGTCACGAAAATGAAAAATAAATATCTGCAATTTTTTGTGAAAATGTTTTTAAAAATTTTTTAGGCCTGTCCAGAATGTCGCTTTTTCGGCATGATCGGAATCATCGTTTTAGGGACAAAATAGAAATCTGCAATTTTTGTGAAAATGGTTTTACAATTTTTTTAGGCCTGTCCAGAATGTCACTTTTTCGGCATGATCGGAGTCATCGTTTTTAGGGACAAAATAGAAATCTGCAATTTTTTGTGAAAATGGTTTTAAAATGTTTTTTTAGGCCTGTCCAGAATGTCGCTAGTTCGGCATGACCGGGGTCTCTGTTTTTCTGTCACGAGAAATGAAAAAAAAATCTGAGCTTTTTTTGTGAAAATGGTTCTAAAAATGTTTTTTTTAGGCCTGTCCAAAATGTCGCTAGTTCGGCATGATCGAGTAATCGTTTTTGGTGACAAAAATAGAAACTGCAATTTTTGTGGAAATGGTTTAAAAAAAACTTTTAGGCCTGTCCAGAATGTCGCTAGTTCGGCATGACCGGGTCACTGTTTTTGTGTCACGAAAATGAAAATGGTTTTAAAATGTTTTTTAGGCCTGTCCAGAATGTCGCTTAGTTCGGCATGACCAGGTCACTGTTTTTGTGTCAAGAAAATGAAAAAAATATCTGCAATTTTTGTGAAAATGGTTTTAAAATGTTTTTTTTAGGCCTGTCCAAAATGTCGCTAGTTCGGCATGATCGAGTAATTCGTTTTTGGTGACAAAAATAGAAACTGCAATTTTTTGTGGAAATGGTTTAAAAAAAACTTTTAGGCCTGTCCAGAATGTCGCTAGTTCGGCATGACCGGGGTCACTGTTTTTGTGTCACGAAAATGAAAAATAAATATCTGCAATTTTTTGTGAAAATGGTTTTACATTTTTTTTTTAGGCCTGTCCAGAATGTCGCTTTTTCGGCATGATCGGAATCATCGTTTTTAGGGACAAAATAGAAATCTGCAATTTTTTGTGAAAATGGTTTTACAATTTTTTTAGGCCTGTCCAGAATGTCACTTTTTCGGCATGATCGGAGTCATCGTTTTTAGGGACAAAATAGAAATCTGCAATTTTTGTGAAAATGGTTTTAAAATGTTTTTTTTAGGCCTGTCCAGAATGTCGCTAGTTCGGCATGACCGGGGTCTCTGTTTATGTGTCACGAAAATGAAAAAAAAAATCTGAGCTTTTTTTGTGAAAATGGTTCTAAAATGTTTTTTTTAGGCCTGTCCAAAATGTCGCTAGTTCGGCATGATCGGAGTAATCGTTTTTGGTGACAAAAATAGAAACTGCAATTTTTGTGGAAATGGTTTAAAAAAACTTTTAGGCCTGTCCAGAATGTCGCTAGTTCGGCATGACCGGGGTCACTGTTTTTGTGTCACGAAAATGAAAAATAAAAATCTGCCATTTTTGTGAAAATGGTTTTACATTTTTTTTAGGCCTGTCCAGAATGTCGCTTTTTCGGCATGATCGGAATCATCGTTTTTAGGGACAAAATAGAAATCTGCAATTTTTTGTGAAAATGGTTTTAAAATGTTTTTTAGGCCTGTCCAGAATGTCGCTTTTTCGGCATGATCGGAGTCATCGTTTTAGGGACAAAATAGATATCTGCAATTTTTGTGAAAATGGTTTTAAAATGTTTTTTAGGCCTGTCCAAAATGTCGCTAGTTCGGCATGATCGGAGTCACTGTTTTTGTGTCACGAAAATGAAAAAAAATATCTGCAATTTTTGTGAAAATGGTTTTAAAATGTTTTTTAGGCCTGTCCAGAATGTCGATAGTTCGGCATGACCGGGGTCATCGTTTTCGGGACAAAATAGAAATCTGCAATTTTTGTGAAAATGGTTTTAAAATGTTTTTTTAGGCCTGTCCAGAATGTCGATAGTTCGGCATGACCGGGGTCACTGTTTTTGTGTCAAAAAATGAAAAAAAGAATTCTGAGCTTTTTTTTTTTAAATGGTTCTAAAATGCTTTTTTTTAGGCCTGTCCAAAATGTCGCTAGTTCGGCATGATCGGAGTCATCGTTTTTGGTGACAAAAATAGAAACTGCAATTTTTTGTGGAAATAGTTTAAAAAAAATTTTTAGGCCTGTCCAGAATGTCGCTAGTTCGGCATGACCGGGGTCACTGTTTTTGTTTCACGAAAATGAAAAAAAATATCTGCAATTTTTTGTGAAAATGGTTTTAAAATGTTTTTTTTTAGGCCTGTCCAGAATGTCGATAGTTCGGCATGACCGGGGTCACTGTTTTTGTGTCACGAAAATGAAAAATAAATATCTGCAATTTTTGTGAAAATGGTTTTACAATTTTTTTTAGGCCTGTCCAGAATGTCGCTTTTTCGGCATGATCGGAATCATCGTTTTTAGGGACAAAATAGAAATCTGCAATTTTTTGTGAAAATGGTTTTACAATTTTTTTTTAGGCCTGTCAGAATGTCACTTTTTCGGCATGATCGGAGTCATCGTTTTTAGGGACAAAATAGAAATCTGCAATTTTTGTGAAAATGGTTTTAAAATGTTTTTTTAGGCCTGTCCAGAATGTCGCTAGTTCGGCATGACCGGGGTCTCTGTTTATGTGTCACGAAAATGAAAAAAAAATCTGAGCTTTTTTGTGAAAATGGTTCTAAAATGTTTTTTTTAGGCCTGTCCAAAATGTCGCTAGTTCGGCATGATCGGAGTATCGTTTTGGTGACAAAAATAGAAACTGCAATTTTTGTGGAAATGGTTTAAAAAAAACTTTTAGGCCTGTCCAGAATGTCGCTAGTTTGGCATGACCGGGGTCACTGTTTTTGTGTCACGAAAATGAAAATGGTTTTAAAATGTTTTTTATGCCTGTCCAGAATGTCGCTAGTTCGGCATGACCAGGGTCACTGTTTTTGTGTCAAGAAAATGAAAAAAATATCTGCAATTTTTTGTGAAAATGGTTTTAAAATGTTTTTTTTAGGCCTGTCCAAAATGTCGCTAGTTCGGCATGATCGAGTAATCGTTTTGGTGACAAAAATAGAAACTGCAATTTTTGTGGAAATGGTTTAAAAAAACTTTTAGGCCTGTCCAGAATGTCGCTAGTTCGGCATGACCGGGGTCACTGTTTTTGTGTCACGAAAATGAAAAATAAATATCTGCAATTTTTTGTGAAAATGGTTTTAAATTTTTTTTTAGGCCTGTCAGAATGTCGCTTTTTCGGCATGATCGGAATCATCGTTTTTAGGGACAAAATAGAAATCTGCAATTTTTGTGAAAATGGTTTTACAATTTTTTTTAGGCCTGTCCAGAATGTCACTTTTTCGGCATGATCGAGTCATCGTTTTAGGGACAAAATAGAAATCTGCAATTTTTTGTGAAAATGGTTTTAAAATGTTTTTTTTAGGCCTGTCCAAAATGTCGCTAGTTCGGCATGATCGGAGTAATCGTTTTTGGTGACAAAAATAGAAACTGCAATTTTTTGTGGAAATGGTTTAAAAAAAACTTTTAGGCCTGTCCAGAATGTCGCTAGTTCGGCATGACCGGGGTCACTGTTTTTGTGTCACGAAAATGAAAAATAAATATCTGCAATTTTTTGTGAAAATGGTTTTACATTTTTTTTTTAGGCCTGTCCAGAATGTCGCTTTTTCGGCATGATCGGAATCATCGTTTTTAGGGACAAAATAGAAATCTGCAATTTTTTGTGAAAATGGTTTTACAATTTTTTTTTAGGCCTGTCCAGAATGTCACTTTTTCGGCATGATCGGAGTCATCGTTTTTAGGGACAAAATAGAAATCTGCAATTTTTTGTGAAAATGGTTTTAAAATGTTTTTTTTTAGGCCTGTCCAGAATGTCGCTAGTTCGGCATGACCGGGGTCTCTGTTTATGTGTCACGAAAATGAAAAAAAAAATCTGAGCTTTTTTGTGAAAATGGTTCTAAAAATGTTTTTTTTTAGGCCTGTCCAAAATGTCGCTAGTTCGGCATGATCGAGTAATGTCGTTTTTGGTGACAAAAATAGAAACTGCAATTTTTTGTGGAAATGGTTTAAAAAAAACTTTTAGGCCTGTCCAGAATGTCGCTAGTTCGGCATGACCGGGGTCACTGTTTTTGTGTCACGAAAATGAAAAATAAAAATCTGCCATTTTTTGTGAAAATGGTTTTACATTTTTTTTTTAGGCCTGTCCAGAATGTCGCTTTTTCGGCATGATCGGAATCATCGTTTTTAGGGACAAAATAGAAATCTGCAATTTTTTGTGAAAATGGTTTTAAAATGTTTTTTTAGGCCTGTCCAGAATGTCGCTTTTCGGCATGATCGGAGTCATCGTTTTTAGGGACAAAATAGATATCTGCAATTTTTGTGAAAATGGTTTTAAAATGTTTTTAGGCCTGTCCAAAATGTCGCTAGTTCGGCATGATCGGAGTCACTGTTTTTGTGTCACGAAAATGAAAAAAATATCTGCAATTTTTGTGAAAATGGTTTTAAAATGTTTTTAGGCCTGTCCAGAATGTCGATAGTTCGGCATGACCGGGTCATCGTTTTTCGGGACAAAATAGAAATCTGCAATTTTTTGTGAAAATGGTTTTAAAATGTTTTTTAGGCCTGTCCAGAATGTCGATAGTTCGGCATGACCGGGGTCACTGTTTTTGTGTCAAAAAATGAAAAAAGAATTCTGAGCTTTTTTTTTTAAATGGTTCCTAAAATGCTTTTTTTAGGCCTGTCCAAAATGTCGCTAGTTCGGCATGATCGGAGTCATCGTTTTGGTGACAAAAATAGAAACTGCAATTTTTGTGGAAATAGTTTAAAAAAAATTTTTAGGCCTGTCCAGAATGTCGCTAGTTCGGCATGACCGGGGTCACTGTTTTTGTTTCACGAAAATGAAAAAAATATCTGCAATTTTTGTGAAAATGGTTTTAAAATGTTTTTTTTAGGCCTGTCCAGAATGTCGATAGTTCGGCATGACCGGGGTCACTGTTTTTGTGTCACGAAAATGAAAAATAAATATCTGCAATTTTTGTGAAAATGTTTTTAAAAATTTTTTTAGGCCTGTCCAGAATGTCGCTTTTTCGGCATGATCGGAATCATCGTTTTTAGGGACAAAATAGAAATCTGCAATTTTTTGTGAAAATGGTTTTACAATTTTTTTTAGGCCTGTCCAGAATGTCACTTTTTCGGCATGATCGGAGTCTCGTTTTTAGGGACAAAATAGAAATCTGCAATTTTTGTGAAAATGGTTTTAAAATGTTTTTTAGGCCTGTCCAGAATGTCGCTAGTTCGGCATGACCGGGGTCTCTGTTTTTGTGTCACGAAAATGAAAAAAAAATCTGAGCTTTTTTTGTGAAAATGGTTCTAAAATGTTTTTTTTAGGCCTGTCCAAAATGTCGCTAGTTCGGCATGATCGGAGTAATTCGTTTTTGGTGACAAAAATAGAAACTGCAATTTTTGTGGAAATGGTTTAAAAAAACTTTTAGGCCTGTCCAGAATGTCGCTAGTTCGGCATGACCGGGGTCACTGTTTTTGTGTCACGAAAATGAAAATGGTTTTAAAATGTTTTTTTATGCCTGTCCAGAATGTCGCTAGTTCGGCATGACCAGGGTCACTGTTTTTGTGTCAAGAAAATGAAAAAAAATATCTGCAATTTTTGTGAAAATGGTTTTAAAATGTTTTTTTAGGCCTGTCCAAAATGTCGCTAGTTCGGCATGATCGGATGTTCGTTTTTGGTGACAAAAATAGAAACTGCAATTTTTGTGGAAATGGTTTAAAAAAAAACGTTTAGGCCTGTCCAGAATGTCGCTAGTTCGGCATGACCGGGGTCACTGTTTTTGTGTCACGAAAATGAAAAATAAATATCTGCAATTTTTTGTGAAAATGGTTTTACATTTTTTTTTAGGCCTGTCCAGAATGTCGCTTTTTCGGCATGATCGGAATCATCGTTTTTAGGGACAAAATAGAAATCTGCAATTTTTGTGAAAATGGTTTTACAATTTTTTTAGGCCCTGTCCAGAATGTCACTTTTTCGGCATGATCGGAGTCATCGTTTTTAGGGACAAAATAGAAATCTGCAATTTTTGTGAAAATGGTTTTAAAATGTTTTTTTAGGCCTGTCCAGAATGTCGCTAGTTCGGCATGACCGGGGTCTCTGTTTATGTGTCACGAAAATGAAAAAAAAATCTGAGCTTTTTTTGTGAAAATGGTTCTAAAAATGTTTTTTTAGGCCTGTCCAAAATGTCGCTAGTTCGGCATGATCGTAATTCGTTTTTGGTGACAAAAATAGAAACTGCAATTTTTTGTGGAAATGGTTTAAAAAAACTTTTAGGCCTGTCCAGAATGTCGCTAGTTCGGCATGACCGGGGTCACTGTTTTGTGTCACGAAAATGAAAAATAAAAATCTGCCATTTTTGTGAAAATGGTTTTACATTTTTTTTAGGCCTGTCAGAATGTCGCTTTTTCGGCATGATCGGAATCATCGTTTTTAGGGACAAAATAGAAATCTGCAATTTTTGTGAAAATGGTTTTAAAATGTTTTTTAGGCCTGTCCAGAATGTCGCTTTTTCGGCATGATCGGAGTCATCGTTTTTAGGGACAAAATAGATATCTGCAATTTTTTGTGAAAATGGTTTTAAAATGTTTTTAGGCCTGTCCAAAATGTCGCTAGTTCGGCATGATCGGAGTCACTGTTTTTGTGTCACGAAAATGAAAAAAAATATCTGCAATTTTTTGTGAAAATGGTTTTAAAATGTTTTTTAGGCCTGTCCAGAATGTCGATAGTTCGGCATGACCCGGGGTCATCGTTTTTCGGGACAAAATAGAAATCTGCAATTTTTGTGAAAATGGTTTTAAAATGTTTTTTAGGCCTGTCCAGAATGTCGATAGTTCGGCATGACCGGGGTCACTGTTTTTGTGTCAAAAAATGAAAAAAGAATTCTGAGCTTTTTTTTTTTTAAATGGTTCTAAAATGCTTTTTTTAGGCCTGTCCAAAATGTCGCTAGTTCGGCATGATCGGAGTCATCGTTTTTGGTGACAAAAATAGAAACTGCAATTTTTGTGGAAATAGTTTAAAAAAAATTTTTAGGCCTGTCCAGAATGTCGCTAGTCTCGGCATGACCGGGGTCACTGTTTTTGTTTCACGAAAATGAAAAAAATATCTGCAATTTTTGTGAAAATGGTTTTAAAATGTTTTTTTAGGCCTGTCCAGAATGTCGATAGTTCGGCATGACCGGGGTCACTGTTTTTGTGTCACGAAAATGAAAAATAAATATCTGCAATTTTTTGTGAAAATGGTTTTACATTTTTTTTAGGCCTGTCAGAATGTCGCTTTTTCGGCATGATCGGAATCATCGTTTTTAGGGACAAAATAGAAATCTGCAATTTTTGTGAAAATGGTTTTACAATTTTTTTAGGCCTGTCCAGAATGTCACTTTTTCGGCATGATCGGTCTTTTTTAGGGACAAAATAGAAATCTGCAATTTTTGTGAAAATGGTTTTAAAATGTTTTTTTAGGCCTGTCGTGTCGCTAGTTCGGCATGACCGGGGTCTCTGTTTATGTGTCACGAAAATGAAAAAAAAAATCTGAGCTTTTTTTGTGAAAATGGTTCTAAAAATTTTTTTAGGCCTGTCCAAAATGTCGCTAGTTCGGCATGATCGGATGTTCGTTTTTGGTGACAAAAATAGAAACTGCAATTTTTGTGGAAATGGTTTAAAAAAACTTTTAGGCCTGTCCAGAATGTCGCTAGTTTGGCATGACCGGGGTCACTGTTTTTGTGTCCCGAAAATGAAAATGGTTTTAAAATGTTTTTTATGCCTGTCCAGAATGTCGCTAGTTCGGCATGACCAGGGTCACTGTTTTTGTGTCAAGAAAATAAAAAAAATATCTCAATTTTTGTGAATGGTTTTAAAATGTTTTTTTAGGCCTGTCAAAATGTCGCTAGTTCGGCATGATCGTCGTTTTTGGTGACAAAAATAGAACTGCAATTTTTGTGGAAATGGTTTAAAAAAACTTTTAGGCCTGTCCAGAATGTCGCTAGTTCGGCTTGACCGGGGTCACTGTTTTTGTGTCTCGAAAATAAAAATAAATATCTGCAATTTTTTGTGAAAATGGTTTTACATTTTTTTTAGGCCTGTCAGAATGTCGCTTTTCGGCATGATCGGAATCATCGTTTTAGGGACAAAATAGAAATCTGCAATTTTTGTGAAAATGGTTTTACAATTTTTTTAGGCCTGTCCAGAATGTCACTTTTTCGGCATGATCGGGTCATCGTTTTTAGGGACAAAATAAAATCTGCAATTTTTGTGAAAATGGTTTTAAAATGTTTTTTTAGGCCTGTCAGAATTCCTAGTTCGGCATGACCGGGGTCTCTGTTTATGTGTCACGAAAATAAAAAAAATCTGAGCTTTTTTGTGAAAATGGTTCTAAAAATGTTTTTTTTTAGGCCTGTCCAAAATGTCGCTAGTTCGGCATGATCGTTGTTTTTGGTGACAAAAATAGAAACTGCAATTTTTGTGGAAATGGTTTAAAAAAAACTTTTAGGCCTGTCCAGAATGTCGCTAGTTCGGCATGACCGGGGTCCTGTTTTTGTGTCACGAAAATAAAAATAAAAATCTGCCATTTTTGTGAAAATGGTTTTACATTTTTTTAGGCCTGTCCAGAATGTCGCTTTTTCGGCATGATCGAATCATCGTTTTTAGGGACAAAATAGAAATCTGCAATTTTTGTGAGAATGGTTTTAAAATGTTTTTTAGGCCTGTCAGAATGTCGCTTTTCGGCATGATCGGGTCATCGTTTTTAGGGACAAAATAGATATCTGCAATTTTTTGTGAAAATGGTTTTAAAATGTTTTTAGGCCTGTCCAAAATGTCGCTAGTTCGGCATGATCGGAGTCACTGTTTTTGTGTCACGAAAATAAAAAAATATCTGCAATTTTTTGTGAAAATGGTTTTAAAATGTTTTTTAGGCCTGTCCAGAATGTCGATAGTTCGGCATGACCGGGAGTCATCGTTTTTCGGGACAAAATAGAAATCTGCAATTTTTGTGAAAATGGTTTTAAAATGTTTTTAGGCCTGTCCAGAATGTCGATAGTTCGGCATGACCGGGGTCACTGTTTTTGTGTCAAAAAATGAAAAAAGAATTCTGAGCTTTTTTTTTTAAATGGTTCTAAAATGCTTTTTTTAGGCCTGTCCAAAATGTCGCTAGTTCGGCATGATCGGAGTCATCGTTTTTGGTGACAAAAATAAAACTGCAATTTTTGTGGAAATAGTTTAAAAAAATTTTTAGGCCTGTCCAGAATGTCGCTAGTTCGGCTTCCGGTCATGTTTTTGTTTCACAAAATAAAAAAATATCTGCAATTTTTGTGAAAATGGTTTTAAAATGTTTTTTTAGGCCTGTCCAGATGTCGATAGTTCGGCATGACCGGGGTCACTGTTTTTGTGTCCCGAAAATGAAAAATAAATATCTAATTTTTTGAAAATGTTTTATTTTTTAGGCTGTCAGAATGTCGCTTTTTGGCATGATCGGAATCTGTTTTTAGGGACAAATAGAAATCTGCAATTTTTTGTGAAAATGGTTTTACAATTTTTTTAGGCCTGTCCAGAATTCACTTTTTCGGCATATCGGAGTCATTTTTTAGGGACAAAATAGAAATCTGCAATTTTTGTGAAAATGGTTTTAAAATGTTTTTTTAGGCCTGTCCAGAATGTCGCTAGTTCGGCATGACCGGGGTCTCTGTTTATGTGTCACGAAAATGAAAAAAAAATCTGAGCTTTTTTGTGAAAATGGTTCTAAAAATGTTTTTTTAGCCTGTCCAAAATGTCGCTAGTTCGGCATGATCGTATCGTTTTTGGTGACAAAAATAGAAACTGCAATTTTTGTGGAAATGTTTAAAAAAACTTTTAGCCTTCAATGTGCTAGTTCGGCATGACCGGTCACTGTTTTTGTTCCAAAATAAAAAAATATCTGCAATTTTTTGAAAATGTTTTAAAATTTTTTTTGGCCTGTCCAGAATGTCGCGTTTTGGCATGATCGGAGTCATCGTTTTTGGGACAAAATAGAAATCTGCATTTTTTGTGAAAATGGTTTTGAAATGTTTTTAGGCCTGTCCAGAATGTTGATAGTTCGGCATGATCGGGGTCACTGTTTTTGTGTCACGAAAATAAGAAAAAAAATCTGCAATTTTTGTGAAAATGGTTCTAAAATGTTTTTTAGGCCTGTCCAAAATGTCGCTATTCGGCATGATCAAGTCATCGTTTTTGGTGACAAAATAAAACTGAATTTTTGTGGAAATTTTAAAAAAACTTTTAGGCTGTCGAATGTCGCTAGTTCGCATGACCGGGTCACTGTTTTTGTGTCACGAAAATGAAAATGTTTTAAAATGTTTTTTATGCCTGTCCAGAATGTCGCTAGTTCGGCATGACCAGGGTCACTGTTTTTGTGTCAAGAAAATGAAAAAAATATCTGCAATTTTTTGTGAAAATGGTTTTAAAATGTTTTTTTAGGCCTGTCAAAATGTCGCTAGTTCGGCATGATCTTGTTTTTGGTGACAAAAATAGAAACTGCAATTTTTTGTGGAAATGGTTTAAAAAAATTTTAGGCCTGTCAGAATTCGTAGTTCGGCATGACCGGGGTCACTTTTTTGTGTCACGAAAATGAAAAATAAAAATCTGCCATTTTTGTGAAAATGTTTTCTTTTTAGGCCTGTCCAGAATGTCGCTTTTTCGGCATGATCGGAATCATGTTTTTAGGGACAAAATAGAAATCTGCAATTTTTGTGAAAATGGTTTTAATGTTTTTTAGGCCTGTCCAGAATGTCGCTTTTTCGGCATGATCGGATCTTTTTTAGGGACAAAATAGAAATCTGCAATTTTTGAGAAAATGTTTTTAAAATGTTTTTTAGGCCTGTCCAAAATGTCGCTAGTTCGGCATGATCGGATCACTTTTTTGTGTCCCGAAAATAAAAAAATATCTGCAATTTTTGTGAAAATGGTTTTAAAATTTTTTTAGGCTGTCCAGAATGTCAGCTTTTTTCGGCATGATCGGAATCATCGTTTTTAGGGACAAAATAAAATCTGCAATTTTTGTGAAAATGGTTTTACAATTTTTTTAGGCCTGTCAGAATGTCACTTTTTCCATATCGGAGTCATTTTTTAGGGACAAAATATCTGCAATTTTTTGTGAAAATGGTTTTAAAATGTTTTTTTAGGCTGTCCAGAATTCGCTAGTTCGGCGTGACCGGGGTCTCTGTTTTTGTGTCACGAAAATGAAAAAAAATCTGAGCTTTTTTGAAAATGGTTCTAAAATGTTTTTTTAGGCCTGTCCAAAATGTCGCTAGTTCGGCATGATCGTATTCGTTTTTGGTGACAAAAATATACTGCAATTTTTGTGGAAATGGTTTAAAAAAACTTTTAGGCCTGTCAGAATGTCGCTAGTTCGGCATGACCTCCTGTTTTTGTGTCACGAAAATGAAAATGGTTTTAAATGTTTTTTATGCCTGTCCAAATTGCTGTTCGCATGACAGGTCCTTTTTTGTGTCAAAAAATGAAAAAAAATATCTAATTTTTTGTGAAAATGGTTTTAAAATGTTTTTTAGGCCTGTCAAAATGTCGCTAGTTCGGCTTTCTTTCGTTTTTGTGACAAAAATAGAAACTGCAATTTTTGTGGAAATGGTTTAAAAAAACTTTTAGCCTTCAGTTCTTCGGCATGCCGGGTCACTGTTTTTGTGTCCCGAAAATAAAAATAAATATCTGCAATTTTTGTGAAAATGGTTTTACATTTTTTTTAGGCCTTCAGAATGTCGCTTTTTCGGCATGATCGGAATCTCGTTTTTAGGGACAAAATAGAAATCTGCAATTTTTGTGAAAATGGTTTTACAATTTTTTTAGGCCTGTCCAATTCCTTTTTCGCTATCGGTCTCGTTTTTAGGACATAGAAATCTGCAATTTTTTTTTTTAATGTTTTTTTGGCCTGTCGAATGTCCTTTTCCATGCCGGTCTCTGTTTATGTGTCACGAAAATAAAAAAAAATCTGAGCTTTTTTGTGAAAATGGTTCTAAAATGTTTTTTTAGGCCTGTCCAAAATGTCGCTATTCGCATGATGTGTTTTTGTACAAAATAACTCAATTTTTTGGAAATGTTTAAAAAAACTTTTACCTGTCAGAATTCCTGTTCGGCATGCCGGGGTCACTTTTTTGTGTCCCGAAAATGAAAAATAAAAATCTGCCATTTTTGTGAAAATGGTTTTACATTTTTTTAGGCCTGTCGAATGTCGCTTTTTCGGCATGATCGGAATCATCGTTTTTAGGACAATAAATCTGCAATTTTTGTGAAAATGGTTTTAAAATTTTTTTAGGCCTGTCCAGAATTCGCTTTTCGGCATGATCGTCATCGTTTTTAGGGACAAAATAGATATCTGCAATTTTTGTGAAAATGGTTTTAAAATTTTTTAGCCTTCCAAAATGTCGCTATTCGGCATGATCTCTTTTTTGTGTCCAAATAAAAAAATATCTGCAATTTTTGTGAAAATGTTTTAAAATGTTTTTTAGGCCTGTCCAGAATGTCGATAGTTCGGCATGACCGGGGTCATCTTTTCGACAAATAGAAATCTGCAATTTTTTGTGAAAATGGTTTTAAAATGTTTTTTAGCCTGTCAGAATGTCGATAGTTCGGCATGACCGGGTCACTGTTTTTGTGTCAAAAAATAAAAAAAAATTCTGAGCTTTTTTTTTAAATGGTTCTAAAATGCTTTTTTACCTGTCAATGTCCTAGTTCGGCATGATCGGAGTCATGTTTTTGGTGACAAAAATAAAACTGCAATTTTTGTGGAAATATTTAATTTTTTAGGCCTGTCGATGTCGCTAGTTCGGCATGACCGGGTCACTGTTTTTGTTTCACAAATAAAAAAATATCTGCAATTTTTGTGAAAATCGTTTTAAAATTTTTTTTAGGCCTGTCGAATGTCGATGTTCTGGGTCACTGTTTTTGTGTCACGAAAATAAAAATAAATATCTGCAATTTTTGTGAAAATGGTTTTACATTTTTTTTAGGCCTGTCAAATGTCGCTTTTCGGCTGATGAATCATCGTTTTTAGGGACAAAATAAAATCTGCAATTTTTGTGAAAATGGTTTTACAATTTTTTTTAGGCCTGTCCAAATTCACTTTTTCGGCATGATCAGTCATGTTTTAGGGACAAATAAAATCTGCAATTTTTGTAAAATGTTTTAAAATGTTTTTTTGCCTGTCCAGAGTGTCGCTAGTTCGGCATGACCGGGGTCTCTGTTTATGTGTCACGAAAATAAAAAAAAATCTGAGTTTTTTTGTGAAAATGGTTCTAAAAATGTTTTTTTAGGCCTGTCCAAAATGTCGCTAGTTCGGCATGATCGATAGTTTTTGGTGACAAAAATAGACTGCAATTTTTGTGGAAATGGTTTAAAAAAACTTTTCCTGTCAAATTCTGTTCGGCATCCTTTTTTTGTGTCACGAAAATGAAAAATAAAAATCTGCCATTTTTGTGAAAATGGTTTTACATTTTTTGGCCTGTCCAATTCGCTTTTTCGGCATGATCGGAATCTCGTTTTAGGGACAATGAAATCTGCAATTTTTGTGAAAATGGTTTTAAAATTTTTTAGCTGTCAAATTCCTAGTTCGGCATGATCTTGTTTTGGTGACAAAAATAAAACTGCAATTTTTGTGGAAATGGTTTAAAAAACTTTTAGGCCTGTCGATGTCCTAGTTCGTCGGGTCCTTTTTTGTGTCCCGAAAATGAAAAAAATATCTGCAATTTTTGTGAAAATGGTTTTAAAAATGTTTTTTTAGGCCTGTCCAGAATGTCGCGTTTCGGCATGATCGAGTCATCCTTTTTAGGACAAAATAGAATCTGCATTTTTTGTGAAAATGGTTTTGAAATGTTTTTTAGGCCTGTCCAGAATGTTGATAGTTCGGCATGATCGGGTCACTGTTTTTGTGTCACGAAAATGAAAAAAAAAATCTGCAATTTTTTGAAAATGTTCTATTTTTTTTATGCCTGTCCAAAATATCGCTAGTTCGGCATGATCATTGTTTTTGGTGACAAAAATAACTCAATTTTTGTGAAATGGTTTAAAAAAATTTTAGGCCTGTCCAGAATGTCGCTTATTCGCCATGACCGTCCTTTTTTGTTCACGAAAATGAAAATTTTTAAATTTTTTTATGCCTGTCAGAATGTCGCTAGTTCGCATACCGGTCCTTTTTTGTGTCAAAAAATGAAAAAAATATCTGCAATTTTTGTGAATGTTTTAAAATTTTTTAAGGCCTTCAAATGTCGCTAGTTGCATATTTTTTGTACAAAAATCATTTTTTGTGAAATTTTAAAAAAATTTTAGGTGTCTTCTAGTTCGGCATACCGGGTCACTGTTTTTGTGTCACGAAAATAAAAATAAAAAATCTCCATTTTTGTGAAATGGTTTTACTTTTTTAGGCCTTCAAATTCCTTTTTGGCATGATGGTCATCTTTGGGCAAATAATCTATTTTTGTGAAAATGTTTTTAAAATGTTTTTGGCCTGTCCAAAATGTCGCTGTTCGGCATGATCGGAGTCACTGTTTTTGTGTCCCGAAAATAAAAAAATATCTGCAATTTTTGTGAAAATGGTTTTAAAATGTTTTTTAGCCTGTCAATTCGTGTTCGCATGGGGGTCATCTTTTTCGGGACAAAATAGAATCTCAATTTTTGTGAAAATGTTTTAAAATGTTTTTGAGGCCTGTCCAGAATGTCGATAGTTCGGCATGACCGGGGTCACTTTTTTGTGTCAAAAAAATAAAAAAAAATTCTGAGCTTTTTTTTTGAAAATGGTTCTAAAATGCTTTTTTAGGCCTGTCCAAAATGTCGCTAGTTCGCATATCGGAGTCATGTTTTTGGTACAAAATAGACTGAATTTTTGTGAAAATGGTTTTAAAATTTTTTTTAGGCCTGTCAGAATGTCGATAGTTCGGCATGACCGTCATGTTTTTGTGTCACAAAATAAAATAAATATCTATTTTTGTGAAAATTTTTTTAATTTTTTTAGGCCTGTCAGAATGTGTTTTTCGCATGATCGAATCATCGTTTTTAGGGACAAAATAAAATCTCCAATTTTTGTGAAAATGGTTTTACAATTTTTTTAGGCCTGTCCAGAGTGTCACTTTTTCGGCATATCGGTCATCGTTTTTAGGGACAAAATAGAAATCTGCAATTTTTTGTGAAAATGGTTTTAAAATTTTTTTTAGGCCTGTCAAATGTCGCTAGTTCGGCATGACCGGGGGTCTCTGTTTTTGTGTCACGAAAATGAAAAAAAATCTGAGCTTTTTTGTGAAAATGGTTCTAAAATGTTTTTTTAGGCCTGTCCAAAATGTCTAGTTCGGCATATATATTCGTTTTTGGTGACAAAAATAAAACTGCAATTTTTGTGGAATGTTTAAAAAAACTTTTAGCCTTCCGTTTTTCTTCTTTTTTTTCAAAAAATAAAAAAATATCTGAATTTTTGTGAAAATGGTTTTAAAATTTTTTAAGGCCTGTCAGAATGTCGCTTTTCGGCATGATCGGAGTCATTTTAGGGACAAAATAAAATCTGCAATTTTTGTGAAAATGGTTTTTAAATGTTTTTTGGCCTGTCGTGTCCTAGTTCGGCATACGTTCACTATTTTTGTGTCAAGAAAATAAAAAAAATATCTAATTTTGTAATTTTTAATTTTTTTTAGGCCTTACAGAATTCACTTTTTCAGCATGATCGAGTCATCGTTTTTAGGACAATATAAATCTCAATTTTTGTGAAAATGGTTTTGAAATTTTTTTAGGCCTCTCCAGAATGTCGATAGTTCCATGTCCTGGGTCACTGTTTTTATGTCATAAAAAAAAAAAAATCTGATTTTTGTGAAAATTGTTCCTAAAATTTTTTTTGGCCTTAACCAAAATGTCCTATTCGATGATCATCATCTTTTTGTTACAAATAACTCAATTTTTGTGAATGGTTTAAAAAAAATTGTAACTTCAATTCTTCGGCATCGTCTTTTTTTTCCAAAATAATAAATCTGCCATTTTTGTGAAATGTTTTACATTTTTTTAGCCTGTCAGAATTCTTTTTGATATCAATCATCTTTTTAGGGACAAAATAGAAATCTCAATTTTTGTGAAAATGTTTTTAAAAAATGTTTTTAGGCCTGTCCAAAATGTTACTAGTTCGGCATGATCGAGTCACTGTTTTTGTGTCACGAAAATGAAAAAAATATCTGAATTTTTGTGAAAATGGTTTTAAAATGTTTTTTAGGCCTGTCCAAATGTCGATATTCGCTATGACCGGGGTCATCTTTTCCGGGACAAAATAAAATCTCAATTTTTAGTGAAAATGGTTTTAAAATGTTTTTCAGCCTGTCCAGAATTACCGCTAAGTTCGGCATGACCGGGGGTCACTGTTTTTGTGTTAAAAAATTTAAAAAAAATATCTGCAATTTTTGGTGAGAAATGTTTTAAAATGTTTTTTAGGCCTTCCAGAATATACCTTTTTGGCATGATCGGAGTCATGTTTTTAGGACAAAAAATAAAAATCTGCAATTTTTGTAGAAAATGGTTTTAAAATGTTTTTTAGGCCTGTCCAGAATGTCGATAGTTCCGGCATACCGGGTCACTTTTTTGTATAAAAAAAAATGAAAAAAATTCTGACTTTTTTTTTTTTAAATGGTTCTAAAATGCTTTTTTAGGCCTGTCCAAAATTCATAGTTGGTCGGCATATCGGATCATGTTTTGGTACAAAACTAATAATTTTTGTCGAAATAGTTTAAAAAAAATTTTAAGCCTGTCAGAATGTCGCTAGTTACGGCACATGACCGGGGTCACTGTTTTTATTTCACGAAAATAAAAAAATATCTGCAATTTTTGTGAAAATGGTTTTAAAATGTTTTTTTTTAGGCCTGTCCAGAATGTGGAGTGGTTCGAGCATGACGGGGGTCACTGTTTTTGTATCACAAAATAAATATATCTGCAATTTTTGTGAAAATGGTTTTACATTTTTTTTTAGGCCTGTCAGAATGTCCTTTTTCGGCATGATCGATCATCGTTTTTAGACAAAATAGAAATCTGCAATTTTTGTGAAAATGGTTTTACAATTTTTTTAGGCCTGTCCAAAATTCACTTTTCGGCACTTGATCGGAGTCAACGTTTTTAGGACAAAAAAAAATCTCAATTTTTGTGAAAATGGTTTTAAAATGTTTTTTTTTAGGCCTGTCCAGAATCTCAAGCTAGATTCGGCATGACCAGGGTCTCTATTTATGTGTCACGAAAATGAAAAAAAAAATCGCTTTTTTGTGAAAATGGTTCTAAAAATGTTTTTTTAGAGGCCTGTCCAAAATAATACTAGTTTATATATGTTTTAGTACAAAAATAAAACTGCAATTTTTGTGGAAATGGTTAAAAAAAAACTTTTAAGGCCTGTCCAGAATATCCTAGTTCGGCATACCGGGTCACTGTTTTTGTGTCCAAATAAAAATAAAAATCTACTTTTTGTAAAATGGTTTTACTTTTACACTATGTCCAGAATGTCGCTTTTCGGCATGAGCGAATCACATGTTTTAGGGACAAAATAGAAATCTGCAATTTTTGTAGAAAATGGTTTTAAAATGTTTTAGCCTGTCCAGAATGTCGCTTTTTCGAGGCATGATCGGAGTCATGTTTTAGGACAATAATCTGAATTTTTTGTGAAAATGTTTTTAAAATGTTTTTAGGCCTGTCCAAAATATACATCTAATTCATCTTATGTGCAATCCAATATCCAATTTTTGTAGAAAATGGTTTTAAAATGTTTTTAAGGCCTGTCCAGAATGTCGATAGTTCGGCATACCTGAGTCATCGTTTTTCAAACATAATCTATTTTTGTGAAAATGGTTTTAAAATGTTTTTAAGGCCTGTCCAGAATGTCGATAGTTACAAGCACGGCCGGTCACTTTTTTGTATCAAAAATGAAAAAGAATTCACAGGCTTTTTTTTTAAATGGTTCTAAAATCCTTTTTTAGGCCTGTCCAAAATATACTAGTTAACGTTCGATCTGTTTTGGTACAAATAAACTTTTTGTGCGAAATGTTTAAAAAATTTTTAGGCCTGTCCAGAATGTCGCTATTCGACATACCGGGGTCCACTTTTTTGTTTCACGAAAATGAAAAAATTATCTGCAATTTTTGTGAAAATGGTTTTTAAAATGTTTTTTTTTAGGCCTGTCCAGAATATCGATAGTTCGGCATACCGAGTCACTGTTTTGTGTCACAAAATAAAAATAATATCTCATTTTTAGAAATGTTTGTTGTTTTTAGGCCTGTCCAAATCCGGCATGATCGAATCATCGTTTTTAAGACAAACTAGAAATCTGCAATTTTTGTGAAAATGGTTTTACAATTTTTTTTAGGCCTGTCCAGAATGTCACTTTTC
This sequence comes from Salmo salar, assembly GCF_905237065.1. Taxonomy (NCBI): domain Eukaryota; kingdom Metazoa; phylum Chordata; class Actinopteri; order Salmoniformes; family Salmonidae; genus Salmo; species Salmo salar. The sequence continues at coordinate 2,687 of NW_025549823.1, read as the reverse complement.
CGGCATGATCAGGAGTCATCGTTTTTAGGACAAAATAAAAATCTGCAATTTTTGTGAAAATGGTTTTAAAATGTTTTTATAGGCTACCATCCCAGAATGTCGCTAGTTCGAACGGCCGGGAGTCTCTGTTTATGTGTCACGAAAATGAAAAAAAATCTAGTTTTTGTGAAAATGGTTCTAAAAATGTTTTTTAGGCCTTCCAAAATGTCGCTAGTTCGGCATATCTATTGTTTTGGTGACAAAAATAAAACTGCAATTTTTGTGAAAATGGTTTTAAAATGTTTTTAGGCCTGTCAAAAATATCGCTAGTTCGGCATGATCGAATGTTCGTTTTGGTGACAAAAATGAAACTGCAATTTTTGTGGAAATGGTTTAAAAAAACTTTAGGCCTGTCAGAATGCCAGCTAGTTCGGCATACCGGGAGTCTACTGTTTTTTTGTCACGAAAATGAAAAAAATATCTCAATTTTTGTAGAAAATGGTTTTAAAATGTTTTTAGGCCTGTCCAGAATGTCGCGTTTTACGGCATGATCGAGTCAGCAGATTTTTAAGACCTAGAAATCTGCATTTTTTGTGAAAATGGTTTTGAAATGTTTTTAGGCCTGTCCAGAATGTTGATAGTTCGGCGTAATCCCGGGGTCTTATCACGAATAAAAAATCTTTTGGTGAAAATGGTTCTAAAATGTTTTTTAGGCCTGTCCAAAATATCGCTAGTTCGGCATGATCAGAGTAATCGTTTTTGGTGACAAAAATAGAAACTGCAATTTTTGTGGAAATGGTTTAAAAAAAAACTTTTAGGCCTGTCCAGAATGTCGCTTAGTTAAGCATGACCGGGGTCTGTTTTTGTGTCACGAAAATGAAAATTTAAAATGTTTTATGCCTTCAGAATGTAGCTAGTTCGGCGGCATACCAGTCACTGTTTTTGTGTCAAAAAATAAAAAAATATCTAATTTTTGTGAAAATGGTTTTAAAATGTTTTTAGGCCTGTCCAAAATGTCGCTAGTTCGGCATATCATTGTTTTGGTGACAAAAATAAAACTGCAATTTTTTGTGGAAATGGTTTAAAAAATCTTTTAGGCCTGTCAGAATGTAAGCTAGTTAGGCATGACCGGGGTCACTGTTTTTGTGTCACGAAAATAAAATAAAAAATCTGTTTTTTTTGTGAAAATGGTTTTACATTTTTAGGCCTGTCAGAATGTCGCTTTTTAGGCATGATCGAATCATCGTTTTAGGACAAAATAAATCTCAATTTTTGTGAAAATGGTTTTAAAATTTTTTAGGCCTGTCAATCGCCGGCTTTTTCGCTGGTCGGACCATGTTTTAGAACAAAATAGAAATCTGCAATTTTTGTGAAAATGTTTTTAAAATGTTTTTTGGCCTGTCAAAATTCCCTATGATTCCCGGCATATCTCACTGTTTTTGTGTCACGAAAATAAAAAATATCTGCAATTTTTGTGAAAATGTTTTAAATGTTTTTTAGGCCTGTCCAGAATGTCGATAGTTCGGCATGGGGAGTGTAATTTTTTTAACCTATATTTTTGTGAAAATGGTTTTAAAATGTTTTTTAGGCTTCTCCAAATACTTCGATAGTTCGGCATACCGGGAGTCCACTATTTTTGTGTCAAAAAGTAAAAAAAAAGAATTCTGAAGCTTTTTTTGAAAATGGTTCTAAAATGCTTTTTTTAGGCCTGTCAAAATGTAGCTAGTTCGGCATGATCGGAGTCATGTCGTTTTGGTGACAAAAATAAAACTGCAATTTTTGTGAAAATGGTTTTAAAATGTTTTTTTTTTTAGGCCTGTCCAGAATGTTGATAGTTCGGCATGATCGGGGTCACTGTTTTTGTGTCACGAAAATGAAGAAAAAAATCTGCAATTTTTTGTGAGAAATGGTTCTAAAATGTTTTTTAGGCCTGTCCAAAATATCGCTAGTTCGGCATATCATAATGTCGTTTTTGGTGACAAAAATAAACTGCAATTTTTGTGGAAATGGTTTAAAAAAAACTTTTAGAGGCCTGTCAGAATATCGCTAGTTCGGCATACTTGGGGTCACTGTTTTTGTGTCACGAAAATGAAAATGGTTTTAAAATGTTTTTTATGCTGTCCAGAATGTAGCTAGTTCGGCTAGTCACACTGTTTTTGTGTCAAAAAATAAAAAAATATCCAATTTTTGTGAAAATTTAATTTAAGGCCTGTCCAAAATGTCGCTAGTTCGGCATATATTCGTTTTGGTGACAAAAATAAAACTGCAATTTTTTGTGGAAATGGATTTAAAAACTTTAGGCCTGTCAGAATGTCGCTAGTTCGGCATACCAGGTCACTGTTTTTGTGTCTACGAAAATGAAAAATAAAAATCTGCCATTTTTGTGAAAATGGTTTTGTTGCACAGGCCTGTCCAAATTCACTTTTCGGCATGATCGAATCATCGTTTTAGGACAAAATAAATCTAATTTTTGTGAAATTTTAAAATGTTTTTTAGGCCTGTCCAGAATGTACCGACGTGATCGGGTCATCGTTTTTAGGGACAAAATAGAAATCTGCAATTTTTGTGAAAATGTTTTTAAAATGTTTTTTGGCCTGTCAAATGTCGCTAGTTCGGCATGTTCTCACTGTTTTTGTGTCACGAAAATGAAAAAATATCTGCAATTTTTTGTGAAAATGGTTTTAAAATGTTTTTTAGGCCTTCCAAAT